>NW_010199636.1:9859-30258 GCF_000695765.1 Mesitornis unicolor
GTTTGTCCCATATCTCTAATTTAATATTTTTTCCAAGTTAGCCGAGTTACGCTGCCTAAGACTCAGTGGCTGACCTGAGCATTAAAGTTGCATTTTATGATATTGAAGCTGAGCAAGCTCAGCCTGACCTGGAATTGAAATTTTTGGGGAAGTTGTTGGAGGCAAGCGAGTAGAGACAGGAACTGTAGATGTGTCTCACAGTTTTCCTGTATTGTGTCCCATTTTCTGTCACCTGAGAGGTGCCTGCAATGCTATGTAAGAAGAAACGAGGGTATGGGCATCTCCAAATCGTGCTTTCATCCTAACCACTTTTAAAAAACATCTACAAAAAACAATTACAGAAGATCACTGAGAGCAACTGCACTCCTAATTTAGATGCTGCTGTGGGTGTTATGTATGTGGACCTTTTCCTTATTCTGGAGGTCCATTCATCTGTGTTACCAAGCCTGGGGTTTTGGAGCATGGTGTGATCATGCACAGGAGTCGATAGCTGCAGATGTTTTCCCAAAGGCAGCTTTTCAGCAGTTATTTTTTGAAAAACTCAGTGTGTGTATATATATATGTGTGTGTGTGTGTGCGCGCGTGCGTGTCCTTTGGTATGTTACTGGTGATTATACAGCCCATGCAGCAGCCGGGGGATAAACAGCAAAAGATGTGTGGTCAAATAGCTGGTTGCATGCCCACGCAGTTTAATTTTGGGAAAGCCATCTGTTCTGGACATACCTCCCAGTGACATTGGCACTGTCACTTGTGGAAATCATCAACTTATTGCTTAAACTTGTCTGATCTGGGGCTGATGGGATGGTCTGATCCTTGTTGCAACCTTCCCAAGGCATCGCAACCTTGTAGTATCCCCTATGGAAGTCTATAGGCAGAGAGCTGCTCCTACTGGGTTGTCCATAGGTTTGGTGGAGGAGTCTTCATTCTGGAAGGATCTGAGCTGAAGTTGGCTCAGAGAGGTGGATATTTTGTGGGAAAATGAGGTTTGGGATAGGTGGAGTCTGAATACCCAGGGCTTCTGCTTGACCTTAGTAACTCTTTGAATTCCAGGAGCAACCATGGGCTAAGGCAAGGGGCTCTGCATACTCAGGGTAGGAGATGTTCTTGCTTTCCTCTTAGAAGGTGGAAAAAAAAGGACAGCACAAAAATTTGCTGCAAAACCAGGAAGTAAACCTAGATTATCTGAATTTTGCTCTGTTGCTTTGGCATTTTCCGTTCAGTGGACTGGCACAAGCTTGGCTCTTAAAATTACTCTGAATTCCTGTAAAGTTTGGGAGCCTTCTTGTGAGAGTGGTAACTGAGCTATGAGCATGACTCGTTGACTTGCCTTGTCTTTCTTTGCAACACAGCTGACTGGTAGGTATCCACCTTGCCCCAAGCCACCTCTGCTCAGTGCTTTTGGACACCATTGCCTTTATTTTTGAGACGGGAAAACACTATAAATACTGCTAATGGCTTTGATAGGTCAACCACTTGTCAGGGCTAAGTGTGATAATAAGTTGACGTGGGAGATTCTTGGCTGGTAAGAGTAGCATAAACTGCAAGAGAGGTCCTACAGAAGGAAATATTGTAAAATTACTGCTGATGAAATATAGTCGCCAGCATTCTCATGTTTTTGTTGGGGAAGGCACTGATGTGATCACAGTATATTTGGTATTTGCCTGTGGGGATGAACGTAGAGCAGAATTTGGGATAAATTCTAGTGATGGTTTTTTTTCCAGGACACTTGAACTTAGTCTTTGATGTGAATGGTTATTCTGCTGTAGAGCTCCGTGCTTCTGCAAAGCGATTTCAGTGAAGCGCTAAATTCAAATATATGTTTGAAATGAGATGTAGTTTCCTGAGGGAGGTTTCCTTGTGTCTGGACAACGGCGATGCTTTTCAGGAGAATATCTTCTTTTCACCATGTTTTCTTATCTCTGCTGGCTTTGCATGTGAATTCCCGACACCAGGAGAAGGCTTGGGAGCCTTGATCCCAGCCATATCTATTCCAAGTGTTTTTGAACATGCCAATCAAGAAGGCACTGTAGCATAGCATAAGATGAAATATTTTGAGTGTCCTGCTGTAGGTCCTGCCTTTATAAACAAAAACCATTCCAGAAGTTTAGCGAGGATTGATAGGATCAGGCTGTGTTCATTAGCAGGGAGGGCTGGCTGAGATAAAGCGGTTATAACTCACCCTCAGTGTGGAGCTGGAAGTCGAATCTGCTGTTTCCTGTGTGGCTGTGAGGGAAATAGGGCCTAAAAATGAGGAGAGACTTCTCAATTTGAGGTGTATTTTCAGAATAAAATACTGTGTGGCCAAAGTTATCTGAAAGTAATGGTACACTACCTTGATTTTAGTCTTAACTAAAAGAATGGACCCAACTCTTACATGCGCAACCACCTACACTGTGAAATGTGTAAAGTGAAATGGGGTATTTCAGGTGACCAGAAATGAAGATTATTCTTTTAAATTTTTTTCCTCCCCCCTGGCCTTCGCTGCTACTTTGCGGAAAGCTCAAGATTTTCAGTTTGGTTTTTTTTTCCTGATGTGGAATAAAACCATGGTTCAAATTCTGAACACCAGACCTTACCTTCTCTGCGGTGCTGGGCTTCTGCTTGGATCCAGCTCCAGCGAGCAGCCGGCGCCGATGGGAAGTTTACAAGGATTTGCAGCTGCACCCATTCAGACTGAATCCGTTCCAGAAGTCTCTGTTTTAAGCTCCGGGGGTGGACACTACAAATTAGGAGTAGCTTTTGTATTATTTTGGTTACACAAGGGAATGCTGATCATGGGCTTGGCTACCTCAGTGGTGGGTATGCTGCATCTCGGCACCCGTGGCCTTGGAATTTGAATGCTGTAGGACCATTTTGGGTGCTTGGTCCAGTTGGAGGAAGCAAGAGTACAGCCATGGTAAGGCCATGGTGTGGGTGGATGTACTTGAATGGGCTTGTTTGAAATGGTGTTGAAATATTGGAAGAGCTTTATCCCAAGGCATCTCCATTGCCCTCGTTGGGATCAGACCCCAAGTCCTTGCAAGGCTGAGAGCAGCTCGCCCACTTTACGCAACCGAAATCCCGCTCTGGTTTCTTGGCGTAACGTCGACACGCCCTTTCTTATTAATGCGAGACCCTCGGGGAAAGGAGAAGACGATGGGGTGGGGACCCCTTGGTTTAGCTGCGCCAGCTCCACACCCACTCTTCAGCTGGTCTGCTGGCAGCCGGCGTGCTGGGGCGCAGCGGACCAGGTCAATTACTCGCTCACAGCTCCATCGATGACTCCTCAGTCATGCAGCTGTATCAGAATTACAACAAAAACAACCTCAGCTATCCTAGTTGGATGTGAAAGCAGCCGCGCGTTCCATGAGAAGCGGCGATGCCAGAACGTGGAGGTCAATGTTGTTCAGTGTTTTTTTGGCAAGGGAAAAACCCATCGTATGGAAGCTGGTGCCTGGGGAATCTCCGTGGAGCGGCGAGATGAGCTCCATGCGCGGCTGGAGATAGTGGGGCTCGGGGAGGCGCCTGAGCCAGGGAACATTGGAGAGCGGCTCTGCGCAGCTGCCAGCGCTCCCCCTAAGGCCGGTGGCCACCCTTCTTCGTGTTGAAGTCATTGGAAGCAGCAAAACCCTTTATCTAGGAAGCCAACCTGCCTCCAGAAGGCCTGAAGGCAACAGTGGGTTTCTGGTACCTCATCTTATAACATTTTCTAAGTAGGTTTTTGTGTTCTCGGCCATCTGTGACTATGGGTGCTGGTGGTACTGCCTCGGTCCGCCTCTGATCAGCTTGAAGTTGCCAAGTTTCTTCTTTTTAAAATTATTTTTATTTTATTTTTATTTTTCCAGGAAAAGGCTTTCAGTGCTTCTTTCCTGGAGATTGAGTTGCTCATTACTGTCAGCAACACATGAGCCATCGCTACAGTACCAGACCCGCATCCAAGGGGATGTAGGCAATGTGTTAGCACATGTGGAAAAATTCCCCCGAGCTTCCCATTTACACTGGAATTATTAAAAACAAAAAAGTAGAGAAAGTTTTACTCATTAAACTGTGGAAAACACCACTGATGGTATCTTTTCAGGGCTATTTCCAGCCTCCCTCAAGAAAAGATTGATCTCAAAGCACCAAGTTTTGGGTCTGGGCTTGCAGTTTTCCAGACTTTTGGGACTCAGAGGAGCAGAGGGAATGTGGGCTTGAAATGATCTTTTGGCTTCTGTTGCACATGGTAAGAGGGACCTGGGAGCTGATGGAGGTGGGACACCAGCAGGGCAATTCGGAGCCAGTCTTCTTCAACTGGAGATGCATGAAGCGATGTTGGAGCCTTGTGGTAATGGTCTCTCATTTGGTTTTGATGAGGTTTGCCTTTTGCTCTGAAGAAATCTGCAGCTTCTCACCATCACTCCCAAGAACTGGATCCACTCTGAAGAGCAACAATACATGGAAAATGGAATATTTTGCTTATTAAAGTAACTTGAAGTTCCAGCTCTGAGGTTGGCAACCAAACCTCGGAGAGGCTAAAGAGCTGGAGAGCTTGCAGCTCCCCCTTCCAAAAGAAACCTCAGTGTGTGCCAGCACTTTTATTTATAATGTTAAAATAAGTTGAGTACATTAAAAGGTATTATTGAGGGAGCAGGATTTAAAATATATCATTTTTATGTTATTAGGCTGCTCTAAGTGAGGTGTCCTACTGCAGGCAGCTAATCTGTCCCTCTGCCTGGATTCCATGCTGGAAGTTACTGGAAGCTTTTCACCGCAAGAATCTGAGCAAACTGGTTATTTTCAAGGAAAGAAAAAAAGGGGGAGATTGAGGAAAATAATAATGAAAGACACAACCTCAAACCACGGTGGAGAAATTTCCTGACAGCGCTTGGATGTCTCATGGCCACCTGATCGTTCCTGCTTATACTGGGGGTGTTTGTAGATGCCCATAGGGGAGCTCAGCTGGCCGGGGAAGGTTTGAGGTGGGCTGCACCTGGAGCAGCCCCCCTTCCTTCATTCCACCCTCTCTTTTTTGGTAGAGAGACACAAAGCAAGGGAAATCCTGCAGGAATCCAGACGTTTCGAGAGCATCAAGTAATCTCCTTGACCTTTGTGAGCCGTCTCATCACGTTAACGTCCCACGGACTGAGCTGTGGCGTGAGGAAGCGCTGCTGTCTGGGGAAGGATGTCGGGGTAGTAAAGGTGTTGTAATGGAAGCCAGAATAGGCAGCCAGATACGAGGAGGAGGATGAGGATGTGCTGACCACATCCTGTCCACAGGAGCGCTGAACGTTGGGCTCACAGCATATTTCATGTCAGGGAAAGGTCTCTGTGTCCAGCTGAGGAGTTTCCAAGGGCTGATTTTTCACTGTGAAGTGCATCTGCTCATTCAAAAAAGCCTCAAGGTTGCATGTATGTGTGCCTGGATTGACAGTTTAGCTCCCACATGTGGGAGGATAGTGTTCATGAGGTGTTCGTGCAGTGCAGGTACATGCGTGTGGATGTGAACATATGTGTGCACGTCGTTATCCTGCTCTAATACCAAGGAGTTGAACTCATCCAGCAGCTCCTGTTGGAAAGGTGGCCCAGGGTTGTGGCACATAAGCAGGGGTACGAAATAAAATGTTCCCTAAGGGGATGAAGGAGAGGACCCCAGGCCATGCAGTGAATTAATCCTTCTGTTTGCTTTTGCCGATGCTGGTCTCTGTGGGTGGGTGCAGGAGCCTGAATTTGGCCATGATCAGGAGTGATGGATGGATGGAGCTCTGGGGAGCTGGCAGGCTTGTCTGACTTCCTTCAGGTTTTCCCCGTTTCTGAGTCCCTTAGGAGCTAAAAATAAGCTTGAAGGTTTTTAGCCATAAAGGGCTTTCCATGTGAACATTAGAAGCTTAAGAAGTGTTATTCATCTTTGTCTCTACATCTCAGCAAGACATTTTCAGGGAGCTCCAGTACTATACAAGTTAGATACTGGAGGGGAAAGCTGCTCAGAAGATGAGTGCTAAAACTTCCTACGAGGCCTCTTTGGGTGATCTTTGTATTATTAAAAGTGTTATTTAGTGCTGTCTCGGAAGTGCCTGCAGGCCGCGGCTGGGATCTGTCACGCTGAGTGCGGTACCCAGGCAGAACAAGAAACAGAGTGGGAGCAGAGGAGAGTGCAACTGAGGTAACAGAGAGTTTAGCATGGTGAGACTGCATCTGGAATATTGTGTCCAGTTCTGGGCCCCTCAGTTCAAGAAGGACAGGGAACTGCTGGAGAGAGTCCAGCGTAGGGCTACAAAGATGATCAAGGGAGTGGAGCATCTCCCTTCTGAGGAGCGGCTGAGGGAGCTGGGGCTCTTTAGTTTGCAGAAGAGGAGACTGAGGGGAGACCTCATTCATGTTTATAAATATATAAAGGGTGAGTGTCACGAGGATGGAGCCAGGCTCTTCTCAGTGACAAACAATGATAGGACAAGGGGTAACGGACACAAACTGGAACACAGGAGGTTCCACTTCAATTGGAGAAGAAACTTCTTCTCAGTGAGGGTGACAGAGCACTGGCCCAGGCTGCCCAGAGAGGTTGTGGAGTCTCCTTCTCTGCAGACATTCAAAACCCGCCTGGACGCCTTCCTGTGTAACCTCATCTGGGTGTTCCTGCTCCGGCAGGGGGATTGGACTGAATGGGCTTTTGAGGTCCCTTCCAATCCCCAACGTTCTGTGATTCTGTGAGAAGGAGGAAAACTCACAGAGTAAAGCATTGCATGGCTTGGGGTATCCAACACCACCTTTTCCCAGGACGTTTCTTATAGCTCTGATGCCCCGCAACTGCTGCAGGGGTAGAAAGGACACATCCTGATGGCTGGTCCTGTCTGGGTATGTGGTTTCCAATCTCAGATATTCCCAATAAATGTTTCAGTCTTCAGGAATATCAAACCGAAACATCGCTAGCCATGCTCTGCTGTTTTAAGTGAGGTAGGAATTGCTGGTTTGCAGCTGTAAGTAAATGGCTTGGGGAGATTTCCAGACCATTTATTTACGTGGAGGTCAAGGGAAGTAATGAACGTAAACTGAGCAGCAAAGGGGAATCTATCCATTAAAATGTGTTTGTCTACAAGGGGCCTGTGTTCCTGCAGAAAGGATTCTTTGAGCTTTTTTCCCCTGTCTCAAACCACATCACACCTCCGGTTGATGCCGTCAGCCACTGCGGTTTGCCTACCGCAGCAAACAGCCATGGAAAGGGCACTGCAGGGGGAAGAACCACCGGCCACAAACAGCCTGGGGCTCTGCTGATGGGGAGCAGACCCCCAAAAATGGGTTTAGGTCCTTGGTGGAGGAGCCATATCTATGGCTGGGGTTTCCAGGTGTTGGGGGGAGGTGGGTGAATGAGATGGTGGCCTATCCATAAGGGCTGGGGTAGGATCCGATGCCTTCTCCATCCCACTGAATTAAACTGCCCCAACTGCTGGTGATGCTCCTTGGTGGAGCTGGAGTTCAGCTATGAAAGATTTGGGCAAACTGTTGCATTTACTAAAGCTTCTTTTGTGGGGGGTCTGTGTGGGGTCATTTCACCCCCTTGCACATAAAGGGGACCTCAGAACCCTTTAGAGAGCCCCTGGGGAGCTGTGGGGGTGGAGGTCCCCGCAGCACCCAGCCCAATTGCTCGAGCTAGCGCTGTGGCCAGCCCTTTGCCTTGAGCTGTTTCCCATATAGTGAAGTGGAAAAAAGGATTTTATGTATTTATTATTTTTTTTCTAGCAATTTAGACCAAAAACTCCCTTTGGGAGATGCGAATCCTTCTGTGCCCCCTGTCACCAGCAGCAATAATGGTCCCCGTGGTTGGACACACTGGGATTGCCGCAGCTCGAGCATGGCTGCAGGGGATAAATGCAGGCTGTGTTTCAGGAAAGCAGGCCAGCACACATCTGTCTTTATTACCCTGCAACGTTTTTGTATACAAACTGATGCTTTTTTGCTTTTATTCTCCCCCGCTGCCCCCTGAAATCAGCATTTGTAACACCAGAACAAACCAGCGAGCTGTGCTGGGACTGCCTCTGGTAACAGGCTGCAAGGCACAGGGGTTGCTGCCATATCAAAATCTCATCATTAGCTTGCAGTGTGGGTTATCTTTTTTTTTTTTTTTACAGCTCTGAAATAATTTTAACTAATTTTTTGGCAGGGGAAGAAATATGTAAAGAATTCAAGGAATTCAATTTGAACGGGGCATGAAGGGATGCTCGCTGCAGAGGTGGCAGTGGGTGTTTAAGATGCTGGCATCCCCAATGGTTGGTGGCAGGTTACTGCTCCCCAAACCGAGCTAGGGGGCACAAATTAGCCATAAACCCCTCTGATGAGGATTAGGAGGCTGTGGCTGAGTCAGCACTGCAGCTGGGGAGCGGTGTTTGTGGCTCTGCTGATGGGATGCAGCTGGGGACATGGCAACACGCAGCTGGGGGTGAAACCACCATCCACCGTGGAGCTACCTCAGCAAAATCCTGCCTGCATTGCCCAGGGTGAGGACCAGGCTCTCCTGAGAAAGCTCTTGGAGCTCTTCTTGCTTTCGGGAAGCTATTTTGCCTGGACCCGAGGCTATTTTCCAGCTTCTCAAAGGAGGCGGCATGGACCAGCTGCTGCCCCAGTGAAGCTGTTTGGAGTTGCTTGGCCGTGCCGTGGCTTTTGAGCAATATCCATTTGTGAAATGGGTTTTACAGAAGGAAAAATTGGATTTTTACAGATTGAGCTCTCCGTAACACCCTGTGGTGAAGGGTGGTGCTTTCCAGTAGGTCCCTGACCTTGCTGTAGCAATGGCCTTCTCCAATACCAAATGCCACCACAAGCCCCTGGTGCCCCTCCAAGGGGGGTGATGAGGAACGCTGACAAAAATGCCAAGTTTCGTAGCTGTTTGTGATTAAAACCAGCCTTTCGGTGCTGAGGGGCAGTCTGGTTTCTTGGCTGTAGCTGTTCCCACCTATTGTGCCTAGGGAGGCCATCCCTATGAGCTGTTACTCTGCTGGTTTGCTGGGGTGGCTGATTCTTGGTGGTTTTGGAAGAAATTTGTCCATCCCTTCTGTCTGGTGACCCAGCACCTTACTGTGTCCTCTATTTGAGTCCTCTCAAAGATTGCAGCTGAAGATGGGACACTTCTTCCCTTGTTCCCTTCTCCAGGAACTTCTGGGAGTTACTGGTCTCTACTGGGAGGTCATTTCCTACCTCTGATACTGCAGCTCCAGCCAATTTCTCCTTAGCCATGCCTCTCTTTTTTGCAAAGAATAGCTAAATAAATAAAGCTAAATAAATAGCTTTTCACACTTAATCCTGCAAGGCCAGCCTGGCTTTTGTCACTAACAGGACCGTAGCTTACCCTAAATTATCCCGGGGCTCAGGGCAGCCTTTAGGAGGACAACTGAAAAGCTGCTTTTTCTTTCTGTGGAGGACGATGTAGTTGGTTTGCTTGAAGTTTTATAGATTTCTGGTGTACCTTAGTGGCTGCGCTCCCTTTTCGGCAAAAACCAGCAGCCCACCCTATTGCATCTTTGATTTCTCCTCAAGGGTTTTGGTGAAAGGATATGGATGGGCAGAGAAGTGATATAAGCTTCCAATTTGGTACATCTTATATGGTTAGACCTGAACAAATAGTTAAATAAGGAAAGACTAAGGGAAAATAAGCTTACTTTCTCTGTTACTATTTTTAAGTCTCTTTTACTGTGTGGTCTGCTCATTTTGAAATTACAGTGTGTTCTTTCCCTCTTACCCTGATTTAGGGGAAAGGTTTGAGCTCCCCCCACCTCCTCCTCGCTCCTTTGGATTGGCTCAGCTCATCAATGGGAAAAACGAGGAGGTTTCTGAAGAGTTCTGCGTTCCCTCCTCGTCCCCTGCCAGTTGGCATGTCCTCGGCATCTCCACTGCTGCATACTTTGGGGATGCAGTGAGATTTCTCCTGCTCTTTGAGGTTTGCTGCTGTTTGCTTAAATTTCAGTGAGCTCCTCTGTGCAAACGCACACGTGGATTTAATTGTGAGGAGTTAATACCGAGATGAGCCGTCTCTGCTTCTGTTTTCTTGGTCTGCTCCGTGTTTGCTTGGGAAGGCATGGCCGCAGCTTTGAGTTTGTCACAGTCCTTTCAGCTGAGGTTGGGTGTGTTTTGTCTCCAAATTGTAGCAAACAAAATTATTTGCATTCTGATGGAGTGCTCCAGTGTGGCATTTTGAACCCCGTCCTCCCCCTTAATTTCCAGCTGTTTTGGGTTGTTTTTATTCGTGGTAGCTGAGCTGCCAGATGTTCAGGACCACTTGTGGTTGTGTGATGCTTTTCTGGAGCATCCCAAAGAGTGGAGCCTGGTGGCAAATGCTTGAGTGGCCTCTTCTTCCTCAGCACAAGTGTCCCCAAAATGGACCATGCTTTAAATATCATCCTTGTCGAAACCCCTCCTGTTCTCTCGGGTCGTCTTGCAGTGAGATCTCTCATCACAGCAGCCAAAAATGGCAGGAGCGGGATGCCCGTGTTGGTGGCCCTTTGCTGGGATGGGCATGGGCCAAGCATGCTGCCCGAAGGCTCTCCAGCTCGTTTCTCATAACCCCTCAAAGCGCAGCCTTGTATTGATGTGGGTTGGGTTTGAACAGGCTAATAGCTCCTCATACCATTACCAGAGGCTGGAACAACACCAGAATCTTTCTATGGTGAGTCAACTTGCTAAGGGGTGCCACCTTGAGCCTAGGGCTTGCCCTGCCTTGGGGCAAGTGATTTTAATACTCCTGATGTATTAAATTAATTCATTAATCAATTAGAGGATGCTTTTGATAGAGGCACAGCACAGGCTCCAGGAAATGAAACCCTAGCAACAGACTCTGAGCAGTGGATGCCTTCAAAGACTTCAGCATCATCTTCTGGCCATCCAGACCAGCTGTCATCAGGGAAAGATAAAGGTTGGAGGGAAGGAAGAAACACATTTCATTAAGGAAGTTAAGCTGTCGGATCCATATTCGAGCATGGATCCAGCTCCAGAAGATGCATTCTTTGGGATGGGCCATCAGGAAGTCTTGGGGATTCATTTAGATTTTGTCTTTGGATTTGAGTTTTCTTTTGACTTAGGTTCCTTGCCTGAAAAAGATTGATTTACTGATCTCCACTTCATGAGGGTTGTGAGGAGTAGCAAACCGGTACCTGAATGCAAAAACACCATAACAACACCTTGCAGTTGAGTAGGAAATGAGCTGATTTCCTTTCCCTAACCTCTCGGTGATACACGGCTGCTCTGGGTTTTCCCTGTCGCTGGTGGGACATATTCAGCGCATCCACATTCGATGTGTCCAAGTGATGGAAAGCAGGAGGTGGAATGACTTCATCCCGCCCTGCCTTCTCACTGTGGAAATTGAATCGGCCTTTACAGACGGAAACCTTTTATTTTATTTTCTTTTCTGTTTGCGCAGAATCCTTTGCAGAGTGGCCTAAGTGTGAAAACAGATTGGAAAGTGATAAAAGAAGTCGATTATTGTCACTTCTTCAGCTTTTTCTCCTCTCAGTTCAGCCGCATCCTTGCCAATTGCGTCCTTTTTCTTCTCTATCTTTGATTAGAAACAGGACCTTTTCCAAACCATATTTCTCGGTTTTAATAAAGCTGAAAGCATCCTCTGAGCATGAAAAAAAAATAATAAATCCTTGTGAGGAAGATCATAGATGAGTCCTTGGTCCTTGTGAGCCACATATTCTGTGATGCTGGGTCATAATTAGGTGATGGCTGCAAATAGCTGAAAAATGAAGGTCTTGTGCTTAGCAAGTGCCCATATCTTATTAGAAAAGGGGTCCAATCTGGGGTGTGCTCGAGGAAACCTATGTGGAGTGAGGCATAAAGAATATTACTGAAAAGGGGGCAGTTTTTAATTTTGATAATGTCAGAAATTTACGTACCGAATTTTGACTGTTTAGTTAGTAAGTTAGTTAATTATGCAAAGGATGGGTGCAACAAAGCACTTACAGCTGCTGTGAAACTTCTCCAGTGAACTTTTTATTAATATAGACATGTTTCTACAAGGAATTAAAAAAGACAACAACAAAAACCCCAAAATCCCAAAATACCCCCATCAAACCACAGCTTTTCACTGGAAATCTCTGTTTAAACGTTTTCAGTTTGCTTATACTAAGAGTGTCCATAAAACCTCGTAATAAAATGTTATCAGGTCTGATACACAGTTTAGGTAAACTTCTCCTTCCTGTTACTGGTCCTTCATTTCTTCAGCCTTCTCTTCATCTGGGCTGTGATGTGGGTGCTGTCACCAAAGTTGTTTTTTGGGGTTATTTTAATACTTTATCTTCCCATCACCAATGAGCTAATAACTCAAGTTTTCGGTTGAGCTGAGTAAATCTGGAAGCCGGCTCATGTTTTGTCTTATTTAGCAAGCTTCCCCCACCAAGAGTGGATTCAATCACGGATGGAGGGGTCTGGTTTCTTTACATAGCGTCTTGAAAATGTGCCAGCGTAAGCACCTCGCCGTTTGGGTCAGTGGTATTTATGGGCTCCACAAGAATATCACTTTCTTGCAGACTTTCCTAAGATCTCTTTTCCTACTCTGAAGTCAACTGCCTGAACAACAGCAAAGCTATAAAGTGTTTGCTACTATAACCCCCTGGTAGACCTCCATGGCTTGTAACAGGACCTTTTCATACAATAATTCAAATTTAGAAGGTTTGTGGTCACGGTGGTTTTTGCCTGTAGGACACATGAACTGTTGTTTGAAGGTAGAATGGGTACCCGTGGTAAATTGTGCTGTACTTTCCTATGGCTTCGCTTAATCCTTCGCACAGGCAGGGCTCTGTCTTTCCTCAGGACTTCTTGTAAAGCCACTGAACCTTCTGTGGTTGCCACCATGTGGGTAGGTCCTAATGTCTGAAAGGTGAAGTCAAAGGGTCTGGACCTTCCAAAAACACAACGCTATTGAGCAGACCCACACAACCCCTTGGACACCCATGGGGTTAAGAGCTCGTGCTCTCCATGGAGACCTCCATGCTTTGCTGGTGTTTACTTCCCCTAACTCGTAAACCTTAATGTTTACATCCGTGCTGCTTTACGTTGACATTTATACATGTGTGAACGCCCAATCTCCCAAGTGCTTTTTGCAACAAAACCCTTGGTTTTGTGTGCACACGTGTGAAAATGGACCTGGAGCAGAGGGCTGGGGTGTTTCAAGCCTGGAGCAGGAACCTGGGAATAATTTGGGTTGGAGTCAACGTTGACGCTCCCAAGCCCAGGCACTGCCTGCGTCCCAAATCTCTGCGATGCGGGGTGCCTCTTCCTATTTCCAGCCTGGATTATGCTCCCCAGAAAACCTCTTTCTTGGAGTATTTTCTCATTTCCTGGATTCCCAGAGAGGGGTAGAAGTTTACAAGCTCCAAAGTGAAAATGGGTTTTCTAACCTCCAAAAAATGTCTGTCTTCAGTTGAAATGCTGGCGATAAAAGATCTTTCAAGGGTGTGGGCCACTTATTTTTCTCAACTGTCTGCTCATCCTAGCGAGCTGTGTCCAAATAAAAATGCGTAATTTTGAGCCATAAAAAGAGAAGATTTTGTGCAAAGACCCAAGCAGGGAGATGTGTTGCTGTCTTCTCCCTGATAATGTGTTTGTGCTGATTTCCTGAGCGTTTCTAAAGCATAAGAGCCCAGCAGATGTTGTGACTAGCTCAGCATTTGGACAAATGAACCTTTGATCTGTGTGGTTTTAATAAAGCTGCCCCTGCCTCGGTGGCATCTCAGAAACCTAATTGTGGGCACAGAAATGTGATTATTTTTCTCCTAAGTTATCCAAAAACAGATGCAGGGGTAGTGCTCAGCTTGGTGTTTGAGCTGCAGGACTGAACATAGCATGGCTCGAAGTCTGGCAACAGTTTTTAGCACTGGTTTTTGGCTATAATTTAAGTCTGAATCCATCACAAAACCCTATACGTGCAGGAGGGAGCGGAGAGAAAGCACATCTGGGTAGATGTGTTGGCAGAGGAGTTTTGCAGTGCACTAAGCCCAGTTTTAGGAGCTGTGATTGTCTCATTGTATTGGGGGATACCCAAAAGCAGAGACCAAAGCTGGTCCTAAATAAAGCCTGAAATATTTCTGCGTCCTGCTATGGACAACCTCCTTACAAATAGATTTTGGAGTAGGTTGTTTGGAAGAATTAGGAAGAATAATTGTCCTTTGTACTCAAGTTTGGTTTAATTATATGGTAGATGAAGCCTGCTCCTCAAATTATTTCTTTTTATATCTGTAGTGAGCCACTGCAAGCAAAACATGAACTTCTGAACTGAACTCCGTGAGCGTTATTAGAAATCTTGCATTAGAAAAACATACTGGGTACCAAATAACGTGGTGTGCTGTTATAAATCAATGTGTAATGTATAGCATTCTTACGTGTCACTTTTAGGGATGCTTTCAGATTTGCTTTGGATGAGTTGGGTTTTTTTTTTCACTGGAATTAGTTGGAAACTATGTTTTCACAGGTGCCAGTCGTCTTCGTGTCTCTCTTTAAGGATAATTCACTGGTTTTTGAAAGTATTGTAGTACTTGGAGTGGAGAATGAGTGCTACATAGGTGGGAGAGTTAAGAAGCCCCTGAGTTTTTGTCTCTCTTTATATTTGTCTTTGCTTGAACCTGAAAATAAAGCGTAGATTTATAGCTTTTCCCATAGTGGTTGCAGCAAAGGTTGGTGATGATTTTGGGAGAGCGTAAGGAGATGAACTGGTCAGAAACGGGCACGTTAAATATTGAGGCAAAGGATCTTCGGGTCACCGTCGCTTTTCGATCCACTGGGCAAGCCCCAAAATAAGTCCTGTGACCACAGTTCCTACACAAATTGCTGTCTTAATCCGGATTAGAGGCGATATCCAAAATGAGAGCACTCCTCTCCTGCAAATCTTCTCTTTTTAGCACATCCTTAGGGTACTCTGCGAAACTCAGATGTTCCCCTCCTGGTCTGCCAAATTTCCAGCTGGTGTAAATGAGCGTAGGAGCTCCTCTGAGCTTGTTGTCGGAGCAAACATCTGGCCTTATTATAATATAGATTTGGATTAAAATCACTGCAATGTTAATGGCTTTAATGCATTTATGCTGGGGTGGACGCACGTTAAATTAAAGTATATTTCTGCTGAATGCCTTGCAGGATTTCGGCTATCTTTGTTCAAGCGGAGGAGAAAAATCCCTTTAGTCAAGCTTTCAGACTTTAACTCACTCAAGGGGCAAGAAAAGTTTTGACCTGGGGATTTGGTGCATCTGAGAATCACATTGAAACTTCCAATTTCCTGCTCTTTATTACCAGGGAGAGCGTTAAGGCCAATTTGAATTGGTAGGGGACAAGGTAGGGTTAAGGCGATGACGTAGCTGAGAGTACAGACGAGTTTTCTGCATGCTTGTGAAAATGAGGTATTTCCTGGTGTCTTTCAGGCTGTCATCAAATTTTAATAGCTGAGTGGTGCAGAGTGGATTGCGTGGTCATGAGTTGGGATAAAACACGAGATCTTTGGTGCCTGGGCTTTTCCTTACCTTCGTGCATGTGCAAGGGGGAAAATCCTCTTTGATTACAGCCAGAAGGTGGAAATAGGACCCATGGACTCTGCTTTCAGCCCTGCTGTGTGGCCCTGGGCTCCTTGGTCACCCTTCTCCCACCAAATGCAGGTGGCTTTTGGGTCCATAGTGAAAAATCCAAGGTTGGGAGCATCTTTTTGGCACAGTGAGGTGTGGGATGTGGAGGCAAGGATTGTCCCCAGTAACAAATACTGGTGTGTTCAAAAAATAAATAGAATAAGAGAGGAAAAAGCCCACCTGCCTTCTTAACCAGCTCAGATTTAATGGTCTTTCATTGAACATCCTCCTCAGCAGCTGAGCCCTCTCCTGAGAGCGCTTCCCACACCCCCTCTGCTTCCTGCAAGGAGGACGCTGTCTGCGCAGATGGCAACCGTTTGCTTTGCGGTTGCTGATCTATGGAGCAATTTAGAGAGAGAAGGGGGGGGGGAAAATCCCCAACCTTTCCTTTTTTAGGCTTAGTGGGAGGAATCGCTATGTCGGTTCATCTTGTGTGTTCACCAAAGGCATTGCAACCTGCACAGGGCTGTGATGAGATGCGAGCTCCCATCGTACAGGACCAGATATTTGGATTTGGGTGGAGGTGGGAGGTTGGTGTGAAGCACAGGTTGGACCAGGACCAGGGGAGGGCAGGGTTCACCTCTGAGCATCCAGGTGTGGGGAAGGACCTGAGCATGCCGAATTTGGAGATAATGCCAAATTATAGAGGTGAGGCTGGGGCTGTCAAAGGGAGGATGAAGCTCACCTTCTCGTCATCTCCCTCAGCAGGGAGGAGTTGTTCCCCATGACCCACAGCTAGCAACAGGTCCTCTTCTCCTGGTGGTGTTGGGCTTGCTGCCTTCAAGGATAATGCATTAGCTTAGGCTTTTTAGGATGAGAAAGGGCTGGATGACTCCAATAGTGTTGTTGTGGGCTTCCAAACTCTCTAACCAGGGTACCCATTTCATGACAAATGACCAGTATAAAGCATTGCATCAAAGCTCCTACTGGTGTCTTATTTATTGACCCAAATTTTGGTTTGGTGTTGAGGCAGCGGCTGATCAGGAGGTGCTGTCAGATCAGCATTGAGCATCCCAGAGGCTCCGTGCTGAAACTGCACAGAAGAGGAGCAGAAGCTGCATTAGGACAGGTTGCCTTCCCTTCCACCAGCGCAAGGGGATATGGACACCATCTCTCCATGCTGTGGTTTTCCTTTGCCGATTTTGGGAATGGACTCAACAGGAAAGCACGTAACCGGCAGGGACCATTTGTCTGATGACGCACTTAATGACCACACTCCAAATTTTATAGATGCTGATGCTCAGGATGGTCTGTGCTGTGCTCTGGAGCAGGCTTGACCAGGGTGGAAAACTGGGGGAGTGGAGATGTTGTCAGCACCGCTGGGCTCCCTCTGAGGACCACACAGAAACGAAGCATCTTCCGGCAGATGTAGCTGGAGGTCCCAGCTCTTGCCAATGGCCGTGGCCACTTTTCGGCAGCAAGGATGAGTGGGCAGGACGGAGCGGTCCCAGGGGCTGGAGCTGGCTTCCGCGTCGCCCACCGCTTGCGTCAACTGGTTGCGTAGACGTTTTTTGGTGAATAAGTGGGGAACCGGGATGCTGGAATAAATAGTGAATGTAGCTTAGATGCTGCTGTGGGATCTACAGCTGAAAGCAAAGGTGCCGTGTTCCTGGAGGGGAATCTGGGAAAGATAACCAGGAGAATCCCATGGGACCCCATGACCTTGGAGGTGAGGGTCTTCACCACTTCGCTGCAGACCACCAACCCTGCCACCCACGAGGCAGGGCCCATGGGCTGCGGAGGATGCTTGGAGAGCTTTTGGGATACTGCCCCATGAGGTTTGCCCTGGGGCGACCTGGGCTGTGTCTCTACCCCATCCCGTGCTCCCCCATCCCACCTACGCCTCCCAAAGGGACCAGAGGCGGAGCTCGCCAAGGCTTGGGCCTCTTCCTATCGGCCACCAGCATCTGCAAGCTCTTCCTGACGGGAACAGGCGGTGAGGGGGAGTTGGGATGGGTTTGGCAGTTTTCTGGCTGGAGCGAAGGGTGGTTTTTTTGGTTGTTTTGGGGTTTTGTTTGTTTGTTTGGTCTTTAATGGGGTTTTTGCTGCTTCCAGCTGGAGCCTTGCCCGGAGGTCCGAGGGGGTGTTTGTGTTTTAGGGGAGTTGTGGAGTCAAAGGACCTTTGTGCTCCTCACCCTTGCTGTGAAATGCAAATGTGTGCATGCTTTGCAATCTAGCTCAAGCTTTTATTTTAAAAAAGCCCCTGATTTGCTGTTTTATTTCTTTAGAAACATGTATCTATTTGCTGCTGTAGCAAAATGCGCTCTGATTATGTAGTTATTGTTCAATATGAAGAGAGAGACTTCTGGAAGTGCTTTAAAACAGATCAAGACACTACATTATGTGAGTCTCCCTCTCAGAAATCCTTACAGCATTTTCCTTTTTAGTTTCTTCCTGTGTCCCATACTGTGAACTGAAGTACCCTGCCCTAGATTGCACCTCAAACTCTGAGGCTTTGAAGATGGACTCTGTGTGTGCATTCATTTATTTACAAATACAGGTTTATGTAGCATTTGGGTCTTAATAATTTGTGCATATAAATCCATACAACGGATCTCGTGTGAAATACCTGGGAGTGAAATAGCAGCCAGGAGATCGAGGATATATTCCTTTTTTTGGAATGTGGATGCTTTCTGGTGATGATTTTCAACCCAAAATGCAAGTTTGGTGCTCAGGTTTGGTGCTGTTCTGTACAGCAGCAGCTGAGGGAGGCTGCTCTGGGGGAGGATGCTCTGCAGTCGCTGCTCCTCGTGCACCCCTGGGCTCTGGTTCTGCTTGGTGAGAGCAGGAAAGCTCCCCGGTGCAATGGGAAGATGTTTTTGGCTTCAGTAGAAATGATCATAGGAAACTACTAAATCTACTTGTTTTTTTAAAAAAATCACCCTCCAGCAAAAAAAAACCATCGAAGATATAATCAAACTACAGAGCTTTATAGCAGAGTCCCTACTTTATTAATGGAGTTTTCTACAGTGAATGAGTTGTCTCAAAATCCTTGATATTTTGGGTTTTTTATAACTGCTCTTTACATTATTCCTCTTTCTTATGTTGTCTGCTATCACATGCGTGCTTCAGAGATGCCTGTAGCAGAGGCAAACACTAATATCAGTAAATATCAGTATTGCCATAACAAACTTGAAGGTTCCTTATGGCTCTATAGAAAATGACAGCTGGATTTTGTCTGCTGATACATTATTGTGCCTGTCCTGGCTGTAAAACACATTAGTAGGTAGAAATTAA
The DNA here is from genome assembly GCF_000695765.1 of Mesitornis unicolor. NCBI lineage: Eukaryota > Metazoa > Chordata > Aves > Mesitornithiformes > Mesitornithidae > Mesitornis > Mesitornis unicolor. The sequence goes on from NW_010199636.1 coordinate 28,642, forward strand.
TAAAACCTGTAAATCCGGTGGAATACTTTAATCCAGTTTGTTAATGGATGTTGTGTCTGAAGACAGCGACTCCGAGTTAAGAGGTTTTAGAGCAAATTGTCGTTTTCCCACGGCGATTTTTGTTGTATTTTCTTGTGTCTCGCTGTTGCTGGTAGCTCAGAAGAAGTTTGCTGGATTAGCAGCGAGTCAGATAAAATCTGGATGGGTTGGAGTCAGTCTGAGGGATTCTCTCTCTTTGGGACAAGGCCTGGCTCGGATTAAGTCGCTGTTTATATTTCTAATGCAAAGGTACTTGCGGTCCAACCAAAACTGTGAAAACTTTTCACATTCTTTACATCCCAGGGAAAGTAATTTGTACGAAATAGCGCTGCTTCTAATGGTGTTTTTCTTAACCGACAATTATTCCGCCATAAAATACCACAAGAAAAGCTGCCGGCGTTTGCATGAAACATCCCGTCCCGTTGGTCATCACTGGCTCTGCTGGGAAATGGTTAAGTGAGAGCTGCTGGGAAGTGATTTACTGCCCACCTGGATGGGGAGGAAATGGGAAGAGCCTTCAGAGGGGGATGATCCTAGCGCTGGGGACCAGCACTTGTGAGGGAGGATCCCAACAAGCACCCATGGAAGTGGCTCAGAGTTGAATTTATCTTCTTTTAACTTTGCTTATTCATCAGAACACCCCACCCCTCTCCCCCAGGACGTGTTGTTCTGTGAAAGGATGAGGAAAGCATCTCCTTTTTGCTACGTCTGGTGCTCAAATGCCTGTTTTGCGTGTGGAGGAGCAGAGCTGAGGGACGGGTGCGTGAAAGGAAACTTGGAGACCCTTTGCTTGGGGAGATGCTGCGGTGCACTGTCCACTCTTGGAGTAATTACGGAGTAATTAGTCGCGGCATATGCAGAGCATCCCAAGGACTGCACGTGTTTGCTTTGAGATTCGTCTTCTATCTGAGTTATAGCTTGTAAGTTAGAGCAGATGGTTTTATCTTTGAATCACGGAGCGCTATTGCAATAAGCACAACAAATAATTCGTGCATGGGGAATGTCCCAAGGGTCCCGCTAAAGCCCTTAATCATTGTCTGGGTCTTATTCCACCTCTATGCTAATACGGCTTGCTGTTTTGGATCGTTTCTGTTTTCCCTGGACGCATCTCCTCTGAAAGGATAGAGACTGCGTGCTTTAACTCGAGCATTTCTGACTTAAAATGAGACGGGGTCAGGTTTTGGGGCTGGGGAGCAAATTGTTTCTTCAGTTCCAAAGACGTTTCTCAGGCATCTGAAAGGGATTTTTCTCAGCAAATGTTTGTTTCTTCAGGGGTGAAATTAGGTGACCTATATTCCATCTAAGGGTTGTATGATAGATAGGGCTTCTGCAGAGGAAGGAATTTCGCTCCTGATGAATAATAATCAAATCAAAAAGGAGGAAACCACATATAACTCTTGATCCCTTTTGGACTCCGACCGTTCCCAGAAGCGAGCGTGACTAATAGGTTTGCTCCAGGGCAAGCCGAATATTTTGCTGAAGTAAAAATAAAACCCAGAAGCCCAGACTGATGTGTGTGACATGAGTCATCTTCAGGCTTCTCCGACCCCGTCCTGCTCTGTGGGGTCGGACAGTGGA
>NW_010199636.1:30289-34196 GCF_000695765.1 Mesitornis unicolor
TTGCTGCAAGAGGCACAGCAGGGCATGGAGAGTCCTGCTGCGAAATAATGGGGGGCGACTTGACCTTGCTTTTGAATAGGCTTCGACTCATGGGTGGGAGTTCTGGGGTGGATTATCAAGATACTGGCACAGGGTACAGAGGACTGGGCCACCTTGGTGTGATTGCAAGCGTTGGCTTTTGCTGCCTTGCAATGCGTGTGGCCTCCCACCTTTTGAGGAGATGCTGGTGGTGATGGTGGCCACTGGAATGGTCCAAGTGAACTGGGACAACAGAAGTTTGATGGTTTTACAGGGAGTTGTGCAATGGGCCAGGGAAGCTTGAGCCACACTGGGCAATGAGAGGAACGTGAAGCCAATGGGCAGGGCAGGGATGCTCGATGCAATGCTCTTGGTCAGCAAGATGCAAAGAGGCACTTCCAAGGGCTCTGGTCAGCTCTTGGGGTGCCCAGGCTCTGTGCTGCTTTTAGTTTGAGGCAGGATTTCACCCAAACAGAGCAAATATGGGTCTAAATGGAGTGTGACCCATCCCGAGTTGGTGCTTTGGAGGAGCTCGGGTCATTTCACGTTTGCGGGTGGGAACTGTGCAAATGGCCAAAGAAGGGAAAATGTCATCTGATTTCCACCAAAAAAAAAACCCAGGCAGAAATTGATGCCTTGGACTGCGTCGTGTTTGAGTCATGGAGTTTGGTTCCAAGGGAAATGAGATGGAATTGCAGTCGATGTAAACCAAAACTGGATGGAGACGCTAGGCAAAGGCCAAAAATGGGAGAAGGAGCCCAGCTCTGCTGGGTTTTGGCTGCAAGGTGACGCCCCCGTCACTGGGGCAGTGGCCTTGAGGGCAGTGGTCCATGGGGACACAATTAAAATGTACTCAGTGAACACGATTACCCGTTTTATTCTTTTAAGCAAAACCAGAATAAGATCCTTCCAATAACTCTCTGCTTGTGAAATGTGTCTCAGGGTAGACAATAATGAAGTAAAAAAAAATATCCAGTAGTTTTTTGGTTCTATAACACTGAAGCACATCGCTTATTTCTTGCCAAAAACCCTGATAAGACCTCTATATGTTTTTGCTTTTAATTAAAACGATGATTTTTATGTATGGATGAAATATTTCTGCCGTATTTTTCTTTTATGGAATATTATGTCATTTTAAAATCTGTTCCTGGTTCAGACGCTGAATTCCCAGTGCGAGGGAAGTAAATCTTTTAAAGAGCCTTCTCCAGTCATTCCCTCCTATACTCCTCCTTTCAGATAGTAAGAGGCCCAAAGCCTGATCATAAATATTCCTGGGTTTCTAAAATGCTGCGAGGATCCTGGATGCCTCGGCTGGTTTGGTTGTGTTAATGGTTGCAAGAGAAACATAAATTTGATCTCTGCTGTACGTCCATAAATGAAAGGGCTCGATACCTATAAAAATGTTGTTCTTTGCAATAAAAGTAGCAGGATTATTTATAGGCAGTTATTTGACTTTCGTGTGGTTTAAAGCAGGTCTACTCAATTTGTAATTTTTTTTTTCGTTTCGATGCTTTCTGGGTCGTTTCACCCAGGTCTGGGTACCAACATGACCACAGCCAGGGCTGCTCACAGCATCCTTGGATCCAGGCACATGGATGTTCTATCCAGGAAATAAGGACAATAGTAAGGAAAATGGGAACATGTGGGCCTTTATGTGGGCAAGGTGTGGATGAAGGCTGGGTCCAGAGCAGCCCCACTTGGCAACGATGGGAGCCAGGAGGGACAAACTCAATGCTGTGACATGGGGGAAAGCCGATGGCAGCTTCTGTGGTGAACAGGTTCTTCCTCGTGTGCTTCCCAAGGGGCAAGAAAGAGAGAAAACCACTGGATGTTGGTGAGAAATTGGAGGTTTTTTGGAAATTATAGGAAGGAACATGGAGGTGAAAGAAGAGGATGGTTTTGGGATTTGAGAAGAGGGTGTGCTACACGTCCTGCTGTACGATGGGGAAGACGCCAGCCCAGCTTTGCCTTTCCTATAGGATATTTTTTAAAATTTATATACCCTACTGTGTTTTCTCCATGTCCACTTTGGGACAGATGTTGGGAAATGCCTTTCTGGAGCATGGCAGCCATGAACCACTGCTGCTGCTTAATGCAGCTGAGCCCTGGGTATGGAGAGGAGCGCGAGGGCACAATTTTAGTGTATCGATGACTCAGGGGACTTTCTTGGCTTTGCCAATCTCAATTTAAAGGGGGTTTCATGACCCAGTTTTGGGGACTTTGGGGCAGTTATTGTCTGAGTAAAGATGGCTCATCCCTTAGGGTGAAATCTTCCACCTCAGAGAAGAAACCCCATGAGTTTGTGGGTGTGTACCTTGCAGATTTATGGAAAAAGCTGAAAATCTTAGAGAGTGTTAGTTCTCACTGAAGCCTCTACTTGTGAACCTTGTGGAGTTCCCCCTGAACCGTGGATTTATTGCATTAATAGGATTTATTTTACGAAGAGATCCCGCTGCAAGCTGCGCCCTGTGAGAAGCGCAGTGGTGTCTGTTGCTGGAAGCATCGCCTACATTCAAACTAGAACACACCGTAAAATGTTGTAACGGCTAAACCAGGCATTTCTGTGCGTTATTTCCAGCCAATCTGCTGAGAAATGATGTCATTTGCAGAGCTGGCACGACGAGGAGCCTTCTGACTTGGGATCGTAAACCACTTTCCACCTGAATTTTCCATATTGCCTCCACATGGCAGGAAGGAAAATCCGTTGTTTAACGCCCACCTTGATGCTTTGGGGGTGGAGCCCTGGGGGTCTTGGTTCTCCCTCAGGAAAGGTGGGCTCGGAGGTGACCATGTTGTTTGCAGGGCGCTTTTGGGCTCGGACACCATGGTGATGCTGGCAGGGGTCTGAAACCCCGCAGAGGAGTGCTCTGCGGAAGCTCTGAGGAAGGAGCCAGGCTCTGCTCTGGGATGTCCAATGGCAGGACAAGGGGCAATGGTCCCAAGCTGGAGCACAGGAGGTTCAAGCTGAAGATGAGGCCAAAGTTTGTGAGTGTGAGGGTTATGGAGCATGGCCCAGGCTGCCCAGAGAGGTTGTGGAGTCTCCTTGTGTGGAGACACCCAAAGCCCTGGCCGTGTTCCTGTGTGACTGCTCTGGTGATCCTGCTTTGGCAGCGGTTGCACTGGGGGAGCTTTCCAGGTCCCTTCCAACTCCTCACATTCTGTGTGATTCTGTGATGCAAGAACCATCAACGGGCCTGGAAAACATCTTGGGTGCACGGTAGGGGCTTTTCTCCAGGGATGGAGGAGCAAGGCGCTGCTTTCCCACTCTGACAGCTATAACATCCCTTTTCAAGCAAAATGTGAAGTCTTGCTCTCACCCCCGTGTTTATCAGAGCCAAATGTTCTCACCATCAGCTCAACCAATGCATCAAGGCTCTGGTGATGGCTTTAGGATTTCCAACTCGTGAGTCAGTTAATGGGAAGCCAACGTTTTTGCACTGACACAGCGCTGTGGCACATTGACGGCTTGCGTGAGTCGGGAAGTCCGGATCAGCTGTGGGGTTTGTTTGGTTTCTCATGGATTTTGACATTGTTTCTCATTTTTGTGGTGGTTTTGAGGCTTGGGTGGAGAGATATTAAAGCATGAAAGCATTGCAGCTGGCTTGAGAAGCCTTTTTAGCACATGCCGGACCCTCCACTCCAAGGCTTTTTGGGACACCAGGGATGGTGCTGCAAGCACTTGGCATTTCCCCATGGACTGGGAGCATCTTAGATCTGTTCTTGGCTGTATCTGCCAAGGATGGATGATGGGACAGGGAGAGGCTGGGAGGAGCCTGTGCAGAGCTCTCCCACCTTTGACCAGTAAAACATGAAAAAAAAGATGTAAAAATAAATTATGATTTATTGAAACCAAATAATTTTTAAATTATTGAAATAAAATAAATTTCAA
>NW_010199637.1:0-6992 GCF_000695765.1 Mesitornis unicolor
ACTCCTAATATTCTGTGATTCTGTGAATGCTTATAAGCTTTATGCCAATGGTTTTGGATAGAATTATATAGAATTACAAATGGTATAATCTGATTCAAGTTCTTTGGAAGGAAAGCACTTTGTGACCTCACGGTGACAACAGTTTTACAAATCCTTCTGAGAAAGCAGAGCCTGTACTCATTATCAGTTCATATTTTTTGTAGTTTTCACTTCCACCACTCTATTCCCTAGTGTCACTAACTACTGATGGAGAGTGAGAAAGACTGCGTAGGGCACCGACATCAGCTAATAACATAAAAATGGGTGGATATCATCAAACCCCAGAAAACTTTCTGAATTTGGGAAACACAAATTCATAGGCTCATGATAGTTTCCTCTTTTTCTATTTTCTTTTATTCACTGAAGTTTGAGATTTGTTACGGTTAAAATATAAGGAAGTTAGGTGATGAGATGAAAAAAGGAGTGAGATACAGAATGAAAGAAGTGTGGAAATTGGAATTTAAAGCATAGCTAATGTCATTTGGCTGATTTTGCGGCAAACCTACTGGGGAGGGAAGAATAAAGTTCTGCAATATGTAAGAAATAGTTTCTTGAGATGGTCTGGATTTTCTACCATGCTGCATGGTAAGTGCTGTATATTTGAAAGAGCTTTAAATTAATCATCTTTATATGGAGATTAAAGAAAAAGTGATGAAGCATGATAACCTGCAACTTCCTTTACTACTTCTTATAGTTAGAGGAATCTATACCTCTACGACAAAGGATTCAAAGATGGGGGGGAAACTCCATTGGATCTACCCACATCAAACGCTTACCCTTTCATCTTTCATTTCAAACAAATACTATGGTGTCAGATTTGCTTACTTTTCTCTTTTTGCAGATATTTCCCTGCAGTCCATGGAGGCCCTTTTGCCTGTGATGGTAACTGATAAATAATCTCCCAGTCTTTATCTCAGCCCTTGAGCTTTCAATTTTTCATTTTCTCCCACTGTCCTGTTGAGAAGGGCAGCTGGGCGTCTGTCTGTCAGCTGCCTAAGGTCAACCTACCACACCTTTCCTTTCCTGACTGGCAAAGAGTTTCATCTTGATAAATTTAAAAGTGCAAAATTATAATAACTGAGAAGAAATCCCTCTATTTATTTACAGTTAATCTTTTTCTTCGCGCTTTATTGCACACTGCCTTCTCACTATATCCGTTAAATGTGCTGTGTGTCACAGAAAATACCAATTTTTGTCTGTGAGGAATAAAATAGTCTAAAAAATTGCATTTATGAAATTGCTTCATATCCTGTGTGGTCATTCATTATTAAAGTAATAGTTAGCAATAATGACTTTATACTAATAAACATCTAATGATGGCCTGAATTAGAAAAGTACCCAAATTATCCAGCTTTAGTAGTACAGTAAATTTGCTGGAATGGATTAACTATTTATATCATCAAAACATGACACAGAACTGACTGGTGGTTTCTGTAATCCCTCCTTTGAATGCATACTCCTTGCAGTAACACAAGGGCATTTCTATAGGAAGAATATTAGGGTTCTGAATTAGCCAGGTTTGTGTAAATTACTGAGAATGATTTGCTATAAAAGTTGCACATAACTTGTTTAATTGCCAAAGTGTTTAGCCCTCATTTTCTTACTGATAGTTTGCATTCTTCAAATTTTTCCACGATAATATCAAAACAAACTAAAGTGGCAATTCAAGTCAGGACAGGTGCAACTCAGAATACCAAAATGTTAAAGATGTATTGCAAATATAAACGTGCACGTTACACACAAGAAGCACAAGGTTGAGAACAATCTTGGTTCCCCTATACTGCAGTGTATATTACTTAACCATTCTTTTTTTAATTAAAAAATACATAGCACAGGACCTTGAAGAAGTCGAACAGCAGAAATCAACTCCCACTGACTGCTCACAGTTACTTAATATTAAGGCCCTATCCATTAGCACATTTCTCTCAGCTGTGGCTCATTTCAAACTTTTTCTCCACATCCTCCTTCCATATCAATGACATTATTGCAGCTGATTTATGCACTGAGGAGACACACTTCATCAGGTTAGATTAATTCGCTAACTCCTGGGTGCTATTATAGGCAGACTCTGGCTCTGTGCATATTGGCTAGCCAGCTAAGGTTAGCATCTGACATGACAGAGATTAAATTTCTGTACTTCAGCACACATTTGATTTGATGGTCAGAAATAGAGAAAGAGCATATAGACTAAGTTATAAAACACCAGGTCTTAAACTCACATAATAAAATCTGTGGGTTTTTTTCTTTTAAGTTTAATGAGGATTAAAATTTCTAGCCTTAGCGAATAGGAAGGAAGGGAATAAAGGAGGTAAAAGTAATTTCTCATGTTACCTCTGAAATCTACAACTACAGTGAAGTAATACAGCTCTCAGGTGCCTGGGGGTTCATAAGAATATGTACTCTTCATGCAACTAGCGACCAGTAAAGGCTGAAGATGACTTTCCTGCCTGTGTGTACTCCCTCAAACTTGTTATTTTTTTAATTTTTATTTTATTTTTTTTATTAAGATCAACGTGCACATTCTCAATGCTAAACAGTGACAATAGGCCAAGATATCTTTCCATTGAAGTCTTTCACAAACCAAAGCAAATCCTTCATTTGTAGACTTTCAGTTTATCTGCTGCGTATTCCGATATCAAGTGTCCCAATATCATGTGGTATTTGAATGTTACTTCACCTGGGTTAGTTGCCTTAGTCACTGTGCCTATAAAAAGTACTTCATATTTGCTCTGAAAATATATTCCTACATTAAAAAAACTCCAAATTTTATTGCATTTTTGGAGTTGTAGCATAATGACTATGTTTACTACAAATTATATAAACTGCTTGGTTTCTATTTTTCAGTTTCCATCGTTCATTGACATTAACTTTTATCTAAAGAATTCTCTCTGCAATACGGACAAGTTTACAGTTAGAAGTCTACACCAAATCTCCTCACTTCTGTTCCATTCTGTTAGTCTATGTGCATATATTTTATAGTCCCTTTTCCCACTTTTCCCTAATGATTCTCATTTTCACTGTTTCACAAGGGGTTCCTTTCCCCTACTATCTTTAGGAAATCTATTAAGCATTATAGATTGATTCGTTTATTATAGAAGATTCTTTGCGATTGCCGTGATTACGTGCAAAGCTCCTTTTCCAGTTTGTCTGCGTTTCTTTAATATACAGTACTGTTTGAGTCGTTTCAAGCATATTTAGTATTGCTCCATATTGACAGGTGTGGTAGGGGATTTGCTTGCAGCTGCTGTTTTTTTCCATAGTGACATTACAGCACTCCATGCCTTCTAACTCTTCATTACCAAAGAAGGTTTCACTATTAACCCTTTCAATTAACCATTAAAAACTGAATATGAGCAAGAAAACAGAAATCTTCAGAATATTTACCAGTCAGACCATAATCTTTTACTCTGTGCTCTATTATTTTTTCTTGGCCATCACACATTCCCTTGTCCTAAGGTGCTGCATTTCATTACAGATCTTAATGTATTTTGTAGAAGCCAGGGTTCGAAAGAAAGCTAACAGGCACAATAGGATCACTCTGGATGATGAGGAACTGAGAAAGAACTACCATCACTTAGGTGAACTTGGCCACAACTAAAAGCAACTGAAGGCTGCTTAAGAAGAAAATACAGCTAAAATTGTTTTCAGACACTGCCTTTTTTTGTGATTTGAGTAAGACAGTGTGTTTGGAAGATGGGAGTTTTCTATGATCTTTTACTGAGAAAAGTTTCATGCAATGCTGCCTAGTGTTTTGTGAAGTATATAAATAGTATGACAAGTTACAGCTACATTTAAGAGAGACAACATCAACTTAAGTTTAATACTTTAAATCTTATTACTTACAAGACTCTTATGTGATACATCTACAGCTGAGGTCAGTGGAAATTGAAAGTTCTGTCATTATAGAAGAGAAATTGCTCTTGGTATATAATTTGTCATTAAAATCTCCCTAAACTGGAGCATATATCCTTCCCAACTGTTTTGTCAGAAAATTTATGACGCTCCAGTTGAGCTATGATTATTGATACTTTTTTTGCGCACAAGGACTTCTGTTGCAAATAAAGAAAGAGAAGTTAAGACTCCCCTGTGACTCTTCTTCCAAAACTCTATTCAGTATTTAATAGTTAGAATTATATGAAAAAATAAGACAATTTGAAGGTGTTCTTCAAATTGCAGATGATTCCCCTTGAAGTTTTACATGAAGAGTGTCTACATATGAGGGAAGTACAAAAGAAGGTTACACTATACACGGATTTTTAACGGAGAAACCCCTGAAAACAGAAATGCTGAAGTACTTGAGCCTGAAGTGCCGAACACTTCTCCCATTTCTAACAGACTGGTAGATGTTGACACTGGGTCAACTTGTATTTTTATATGTGCTAAAGAAGAGGATTGTAAGTGTGCCTGGAGTAGTGCATAAAAACATTTTCATAAATCAAAAACTCTGTAAGTATAAATTGTTTATCACTTTTTACGGCTTGAGAGCACAAGATTCTTTTTGGGATTTGCAAAATGATTATTCTTACCTTCTCTGTTCCTAAAATAAACTGCCCTTTATACCTACTACAGACTTTTCTTAAACTGTTTCATACACTGACTATGCTTGCTGTCTTTGTCTACTAGCCTGTAAGCCATCCCTTTTCTCACTGTATTCAGTCAGACATGACTGGTGCATCATCTGATAACAGCCAGCTCTTCATTACTGGTATTTCTTCAAGTGGGATGCCTCACCAACCTTTGTAGTTTGCAATCCCCATTCAGTTGGCCTTGTCTCCAACATTTCTTGCCATTAAGACTCTGAATCTACCTAATTTCCCTGTTTATATTACAGAAATCCCTGATAGCTCTAACCTGCTTACCATTGAGTCTGCCAGCGTTGACCACAATCCTTATAGCACCAGTTTGTCTGGGTTCCCCTGTATCATGGACTTGATTGGAGACACCAGGTTTGATGCCTGAAGAAAGAGAAGTGATGACACTTTACTGCACTGCAAGCTTAGAAACTGGGAAGTAATATTAAACAAAGCAAGCAGAACACCCTATTTCTCAATTTATCTACATTAGGACAAAAATTGAATACCAAACAACTGGTATTGTTTGTTTTCTTTGTTACAAATACAAGAACTTCACAATCAGCTTACAGACAGCTACTAGCTGTATTGGATCATTTTTACACCTGCCTTTTTCTCAAAGAACTCAACTATTTTTATGTGGTACGAAGTGTGACTTTTAACCAAGTTTCTAGCAAATAAGCATTAGATAGATACACGTAATATCCTTCACTTGTGTGAAGTCTTAGTTTAAAAGAAAAAAAAAAGGCTTAATAAAATAATGATAGGTCAGGAAGCAGACACTGAAGTAGGAAAAGAAGACATAAAGAAGTGAAAACTTCAAACTAAATTTTGCTGCAAAAGACTCTGAGAGGATTTCACCTATGGCTTGGCACAGATTCTAGACCAGTACTATAAAGACAGACATTTAAACCAGCCTGTTTAAAACCCATTTCTCATTTTTTTCCACATAATTTTATCAACCAGTATCTATAACTTCTTTTAGAAAACAGAAGTTCCACAATTGGTCATCATATTCTTTGCTCTATTCCTTCTTGTAATGAATAGGGCAAGGCTCAGAAAAGTGAAATGAAAAAGGTTTTATGCAATTTCCAAAATGCTCTCCAAAACTTCTCTCAAAATTTTTCTGTAAGTCTCCCTGAAATGTCATGGTCAACTCCAGCTCCATAATATAGACATATTTACTGCTATCTTTTAACCCCTTCTACTCTATCCTTAAACGATAAGAGGTACAGAACATGGGGCCACTCTTTGTACAGGGGTAAAAAAAAAAAGGCATATTTGTGCTTGCCCTTAAGTACCAGTTCTCCTATGTTTCTCAGATTTACAAAAGGGATAAGAGGTCAAGAAACAAAGCTTGGCACAATATTTGTGGCCTGGCACAATGGCTTAATAAGAATAGTATTCCCCATCTTATTCTCTGTTTGATTGGATTTGATTTATATATTTTTGGGCTGGGTATTTAGTAATCCTTTTTACAGATCTGTTATAACTGGTGAATAGTTAGTATAAAAATACTCTTTATTGTATATGTAAAGTTAGAAAAGCTTTTTTTCACTAAGCATTTATCAGCCTAGTGACATAATTCTCTCTCTCATTTTCTTGATCAGTTGTGTTGTTTGCATTTCTTGATTAAAATTTCCATTCGACCAATAGAAGATCTTAAACACTATGTGTCAATGACAGACTTAAATAGGTAACTATCTTCCAAATTACATTTAGATGCAAAAAAAATGAAACTTTCATTTTAAGGAAAGCAAAATAAGGTGCCTTTTTCGGTTATGTGCTTCATATCTACTGAATCTGAATTTTAAGTTCTGTAGCACAAAGTTATGCAGCACTTCACAACTGGCCACTGCCTTTACACTCATATTATCACAATATTTATAAATACATAAAGGGCAAGTGTCAGGAGGAAGGAGCCAGGCTCTGCTCTGGGATGTCCAATGACAGGACAACGGGCAATGGTCCCAAGCTGGAGCATAGGACGTTCAACCTGAACATGAGGAAAAGCTTTTTCACTGTGAGGGTGCCAGAGCATGGCCCAGGCTGCCCAGAGAGGTTGTGGAGTCTCCTTCTCTGCAGACATTCAAAACCCGCCTGGCCGTGTTCCTGTGTGACCTGGTCTGATGATCCTGCTCTGGCAGGTGTTGGACTGGATGAGCTTTCGAGGTCCCTTCCAACTCCTAATGTTCTGTGATTCTGTGAAAACCCCTTTGTCTTCTCATTATTCACACCTTTATTCCAAATTATTTTTGGTATATGGATCCAATATAGGCTCTCTCCATGGAAACTTGCAGCCACTTCCTCCACAATGAATACTGAACACGTACTTACAATTTAATTTCAAAGTACTTTTTCCCTCCTTGTGAAAAAATTCCT
>NW_010199637.1:7056-30291 GCF_000695765.1 Mesitornis unicolor
TTTGGAAATCCAAGAATAGTGAATCAACATGCTATTGGCAGGGCAGATACATCTGCCAAAAATGGCATCTCCCTTTTCTATATGCATCTTGACACCTGCAACAGCATAAAAACACTTTACCCACTCTTTGTGATTTATCTTGGCCAAAATTTGTTGTCACTGAATCTAGTGACAAAATTCATCATTGCGTGTGGCCTAATGAGTGAATGAGGAAATAAAAAAAACAAATAAGCATTTTTCATTTAAGCTTTTTTTTTTTGCCTCTATTTGACAGAAATATTAATAAACACCTGAAATGCTCTCCATACAGAGTCATCTGTACATACCATACACCTATGTTTTATTTGTTGTCAGGCTTTTGACACTCTGTTCAGTAAGCTATAAAAGCAACATGAGCAAAAAAGAAGGCGACACAAGGTGATTTTTTTTTTTTGTTAAAGCTGTCTGATCTTTTTCTTCTATAAACATTGTTTTGAAATTTCTGTTCACTTGGACTTGTCTGTGTTAGCAGAATGTCTATTAACAGATTTCCTTCAACAGAAAGACAGACAGAATTTGTTTCTTTTCTTCCAGTAGCCAACAAATCAGTTGACATATTAGGAAATAAAGAAACTCGGTGTTTTTTCAAGCTCATATAATAATTTCACCAACTGAACACTCAAGCACCTTGCAGAGCACTATTTTGTTACTGTTTGTAATGACAATTGCCAAATCTGTTAGCAATAGTTACATGGTTACAGTGACACCATGCCCTTTAAAACTGAGTACTGAAGTCATAAATAATAATAATAAAAGTTGTGTCATGGTTTAACCCAGCAAGCAGCTAAAACGCCACAAAGTATGCTTGTTCATCCTCCCTCATCACAGTGGGATGGGGGAGAGAATCGGGAGATTACGTGTAAAGAACTCATCAGTTGAGATAAAGACTATTTAATAGCTAAAACAACCCAAACTTAAATCATCATAATGCCAATCAATTGTAACAAAACTAGGAACAACAATAATCAAGCAATCAAAGTTATACACAGCTCACAAACAGCAGCCACTGGCTGTACACAATGGGGTCATCCCCTGCAATCTCCCCAGTTTATGGCGAGTGTGACATTTATGGGATAGAATACACCTTTATTGGTCAGCTTGGATCATACCTGGATCCCCTGTTCCAGAGAGTGCCAGGTTCTCGTTTCCCCCCACGCTTCTCCCTTTCTATTGTGCACAGAGGAGTGAAAAAACCCAACCAACCAACCAACAAAAAAAACACCACACCACAAAAAAACTGTAGCCACAGGTGCAGGCAGAACATTGAAAAATATAACTGCCAACAAGAACAAAAATATTTATGGGCTTCATAAGGAAAACTCCATCCTGGCAAAAGCTATAACATCAACTTGTGGTCATCAAAGATCAAACACTGAAGCTCTCTCAAAACTCCAGCCCTGGATGAAGCATTAAAAGGGATTCTAAAATTCAGTCCTATCAAAACCAGGACAAGTTGTAAATTACCTTTTTATTGCACCCGAATAACATGGTTTTGGCAGTCAAATTTAAAAAGTACAGTAAAACTAAGCAGATTTATCCAGAAAAGCAATCTGAAATTTAAAGATGAATTCTTAAGTCAACATCAAAGCCTACTAAAAAAAAGTTAAAGTATTTCATGCCAATGGAATGATGAAGATTTAAGAAAATTTCAGAACACAAAATAAATTCATGTGAATATATTTCTCAAATTAGATTTGAAATTATGTTTCTATCTTGGTCATTTAAAGATACAAACTGTTGTTGGTCAAAATATAAGCTTGACTTGAGAAGGGAAGAGTCTATTCAAATCAGAAAAACACAAGTTTTAAAGCAAGCAATTTTTCAAACTGTTTTTGAGTTTCAATATTCACCTTATTAAATCTCATCTTAAGAGTTCAATTTCAGTAAATCTATTTTTTTAAAAAATAATTAAAAGCAGTAGTTTTAATGGAAACTAATTTGAATTTCTAAAAATAACTGTTTCCATGAAATGACTATCAATCAATCAACCCCTTTGAGATAAGAGCCCTACTTTGTCCTGATAGCATTACTGGTTTTATGGTATCCTCTGCTGACATTGTTTCCTGCAAAAAAGAATGTCCTGAAAGAGCTGCTGACCAATTACAGAAAAAATCTTTAAAACCATATGTTCAGTATGTTGGCATGTTCAAATGGTGGTATTCACTTATACTGGCTTTTATTCATAAGTGTATTTACATGAAGGCACAAAAAACGTGACAGTATGGTCTGTCCCAAATTATTAACATTCCATTTGCATCTTCTGTTTAAAAAGATCACAAGTAGTTCAATTTCTAGAAATATCTTAAATGGAACCTTTATAGAAAAAGTTTTAATATACTATTCAAACAAAAACTGGACTCTTTACCTACTGTAACAGGTTACTTAATTTCCCTTTATTGTCACATATCCTTATGGAATTGCATAAAGTTCTCTTTGTTTTACTTAGACAACAATTATTAATTTCC
Source organism: Mesitornis unicolor (assembly GCF_000695765.1). Lineage (NCBI taxonomy): Eukaryota > Metazoa > Chordata > Aves > Mesitornithiformes > Mesitornithidae > Mesitornis > Mesitornis unicolor. The sequence continues at coordinate 9,561 of NW_010199637.1, forward strand.
ACAGAAGTACCTATAGGTCACAGCTGGCCAATCTGATTATGAGACTACTGAAAGAGTTGGCTAAGCAATGCTCAGGATGAACTTAACCAGGTATAAAAACTTGCGGGTTGCATCATCTGTGTTAGATAACAACCCTCTTTTGTTCAGACAGGTGAAAGGGCATAGGTTGCATCATCTATGTTAGATAACGACCCTCTTTTGTTCAGACAGGTGAAAGGGCATTTGCCAGGGTTTCAGGTGCCCAGTTATAACTGCAGGCCTGCTGTTTTTTGATATCTATTGCTGTAAATGGAGTATATATTATTAATATTCATATCTGAAAATTTAATGGAAATAAAAGGAAGGAAAAATAAAAAGGAGGGGATCTTCCTTTCAGATGTATTTGGGACCTAAATATTAATTACCTGCTAAAGGAAAATGACATTCACCCCACTGTCAATATTCTACTGTTTATGTTTCAGTAGAGGAAAGAGTTTGACTCTGTCTGGGGCAAACTAATTGCAAATCAAGTTATTTGATATTTTAGAGCATTAGTGAATAAGGCAAATCAAAACAGTGATTTCATACCCAAATAGACTGAGAAAAGCTTAGGAAAGGGTCAAAGCTATAAAACTCAGGATTTCACTTCATAGATCAATACTGCTTTAGGTGAATATCTGACAGCAAGGATCCAGCCCAGATGTTCACATGCATGCAGTAGACAGCCAGGAATGGGACACCAGGATCATCAGTGAAGGAGCAGCTGTACCTCAACTTGATTTCAAAATGGGTTGTACTGTGATAACAATGGTTTCCTGCAGCTTTCTAAAACCTTTTCTTGTTAAAAGGCTTCTTAAAATTACATTAAGGATCTTCATAATATAGGATTCTCCCATTAGAAGGAGTTGTATGTGCTTAACTGTGTATCAAATACATACCCGTATCAGAGGCAACTCTGCACAGTGATGCTGAAAACCAGAGATCTGACCTGCATCTATACAGAGCGGATGAGAGAAGGTAGTTTTGCTCTGATAATTTTACCTTCTCAAATTTAACTTCTGGATATGGATTTCAATCAATCTAAGTAAATTTTGATTTAATTTCTCAGAAGTAAAAATATCCATATAATCACAACAGAGAATAATCAGATACAGAGGGAAATTGAATGCTTTACATTAATGCTGGAATCCCAGCAGTTATTAAAGTTTCTTAGTACTGGAGTCAGTCCATGCCATCCTTTTATAAGTGTACAGTAGCTACATGTTGGTACAGACAAGATTATTATCTTTCAAATGCACAATATTTATTCTAACCAACATCAGCAGCCACAGATTATTAAAGTGTTCCAGAGTTAAACTGAATTAATTTGCTTAAAGTATCTTTTCCAAACAAAATATGGTTAAAATGAGTATTTGGCTTTGGGCTTTGTGTTTGGAAGACTACCAGACACTAAAAAGGGTTGCACAATTTTCCATTTTATTTCCTTACCTCTCAGGAGTATTTAAGGCCAGCTTCAAAAAAAGGCATCAGATTTTGAGGGAAGGTAAGTTACTGTTTTCATTATGTTAAATCAAAGGCATACCTACTATTTAGGGTTTTCAAATAGTCTTTAGAGTCATTAAATAGCTTAATTACAAGACAGCATTGCTGAGGACATATTTCACTGCAAACAAACAGGTTTGGCATGTCACAAAGGTGGTGACTTTAAAGACATGTAATAAGCTAAATGGAATAAAACCAGAACAACACAGTCCAAGTGAAAGCAGCTATGCCACAAAAGTACAAAACAACATGGGCCATCTTCAAGATTCCACCATAAGTCACCGGAAATCTCTGGAAAGACTGATTGGATGAGGCCTCTAACGTACAGTGCTTAATTTTTGTACAGAAATATTATTTCTTCTTGCCGAGTTCTCATCCAGTTTGTACCTAATTGTCTCTTGTTAATTAGAGGTCAAACACTTCATTATATTCCGAATTTCTCCCTTCATCCTGAAAATCATAAGTAAGTTCCTCTCCCCACACACTGCTGCTCTGCAGCTCTTCTGTTTTCTGCATATAGAGCAAACTAGATGCTCCAGAGATATCAGACCAGAACAATTCACAAAACCTATGCAGATTAAAAGCCAAATGAAGGCCATAAATAATGCATGTAACACTTAAGTGCTATCTGCCCATTGCTTGGATGTGTGTAAATTCTGCTTCTGCATTGTGCATACAAATGTATATTAGCCCGCTTTACAGGACAAATTGGGATGTTTTCCTGATGGCGTCTCTAAGAGCATTATCAAACTCAAACTTGTTATAATGAGATTCAGTTGTAAAAAAAGGAAAATAATCATAAAAATCTGATGCCTTGCAAGCATGTTTATTTGAATCACTTCCGTTCCTAACTCTGATGACTAAACACCTCCTGCAGTTACTATACATAATACTAGTAAGATTTTAATAACAATATTAGTTTACACATATTAGGTAACACACATGTAGTTCTATAACAACAAGGTAGTATGAGATATACCTCTGGAAGTGTTCAAGGCCAGGCTGGACAGGGCTTTGGGCAAACTGGTCTGGTGAAAGGCGTCCCTGTCCATCGCAGGGACATTGGACTGGATGAGCTTTAAGGTTCTTTCCAACCTGAACCATTTTATGATTCTATGATATTATGTATTAAATCTGGGTAAATTTTAACATAACAGTAATATTAGCTATTACTGTCATGTATAGAGCAAACTGTAGTGCATTCTGATTCTCTGCTGCCAATAAGAGATGTCAGCTTCTTGTTTTAACAACAAAAAGATAAATCTTCAGAAATCATTTTATATCTGATGCTACAGTCAACATCTGTGAAAGGACAGAGAATCCAAAAGTTTTCTTTCTAAAGCAAGCAAGTTTTCTCAAAAAGAAGAATAACAAAAAAAAAAGACTTCTTGGTGGTGCTCTCCTTAATTCTTATCTGTCAGGAGAAATATCTTCTCACTTTTTCTCAATGTCTTTTCCTAAAGACACAATGAATGAAAAATGGCAGAGAAAGTGAAGGGAAATTTGTCTTCATTTTATGTGCACTCCATACTGGTGGCTTGGTGATATCCTGAAAGATATCACCAGCAGCCAAATTTCAGCAATCCCCAGAGTAACTTCTACTTGTCCAATTCTCATGCATGTGTAAAATACCTAGCATACAGAGTAGCTGTGTTGGGTATTTTTGTTCAAATGAAGACAATAAAGTAAACTAAATATTTAGATGCTGAAGATAAAAGATTAGGCATAAGACAAAAGTCTGGAAAGTGACGATCTCATCCTTGATTCATTTTACATGCTACTTGATGGGCTTCTGTTGGCTGAGGCTAAGGAAAGGTCAATGTTAATTTAGCTTAACTGAGATTAAATTAGTTGACAAGATTTGTGAGTGATTTCAGAATGGAGCAGAGAAATGGTAGGTTGTCTGCTTTAAACACACAAAGTTATTTAAGGTAAGGAAAAGAGCTAAAGGAAGGTAAAGTCTAAGTAAATTAGTTTCATAAGTCCGTAAGTTTCCCATCTTTGAATATTCAAATGCCTGTTTGTTTGTTTGTTCTTGCAAGTATCCAGGACATAGTAGTCAATCTCTTATACAGAGTCAAATAACGATACTAAAAATCAGACAGAAGATATCTCTCCTGATTTACAGGATACAACAAAGTGTCTTTTCTTCCACTGTAATAATAAATTGTTCTCCTGCAGGAAAAAAAATCCTCATATAATCAAAAATCCTCATCTAATCAGAGCAGTTGACTGAAGAACACTAGTAAATATTCCTCTCCCATAGGAAAGATCTTGGATGCCAGAGAAAAATCTGTCCTCTTACTGGTAATAGTAAGAGCTTCATGTAATTCGACAAAGCTGAAATTAGACTATTTCAAGGAGGTAATTAGCTGTCCCATATTACTTTTGAGCGATCATTAGAGACGTTTAATATCCTCAAGAACAAATATGCAATAGATTCTCTCCAAAGGAAAAACGCATTGTTCACAAACACAGTTTGTAGTGGCAGAATATCTAATCTACTTTTTAGCACCAATTAGAAGGTAGATGCATACAATGTGGAGCTTTGCAACTGCAGAGCTTTCATGATCCAAGAGACTTGTGTGCCATTAACCACTGTTAGATAAATACAGCTTCCAGATCATTTACCCACTTCAGAATTAAATAAAATGAGAGTTAGAACCAAACACCAGAGCATAAATTGAACTTACTCTACAAAACATGAAAATTAAGAAGGCCTCTTGGAGATATAGCTCTTCTCAGTGAAGAACTGCAAGTGTATAGTTGCAAAGTATTATTTATTTGGTACAGAGAATCTTTAACTATCTCATGTACCAGTATATAAAGGGTGGCTACCAAGAAGATGGAGACTCCCTTTTCACAAGGAGTCACATGGAAAAGACAAGGGCAATGGACACAAGTTGCTTCTGGGGAGATTCCCATTGAACTCCAGAAGAAATTTTTTTACCATGAGACCAATCAGACATTGGAATAATTTCCCAAGGGAAGTGGTGGATTTTCCTACATTGGTCAGTTTTAAGAGTCAGCTTGAAAGGGTCCTGACTCGTCTCATTTAAACTACACTTTTACCTTGTAAGGTTGGACTGGATGATCCTTGTGGTCCCTTCCTGGTATTCTATGATTCTATCCTAAAAGTGTAGTTGGAATTTAGTTTGCCTCTTTGAACAAAGTACTCTAGCAAGTTCAGAAACACTATGAGTTTAGGAATTTAAAGTGGAAAAAGGTAACATTATAATAAGCAGTGTTGAATCTTACCTACATGTTTCTAGAGCTTAATTTGTGTATGACTTGAAGATGAAAGTTTGTGATGTTTCTAACTTGTAATGAAGGATCAAACAAATCTGTAAGAAATTGCAAGGGGATGGGGGGAGGGGGCACTGAGAAAGGAAAAGAGGGAGAGATTAAGGAGCTCTTCATTCTCACTCATTTTTTTAAGCTTCTATCATCATTCAGTCTGGCAGATTTAGGAAGGAGAAGTATTATTTTTCTGAAAATTTCTCATAACTGTTGATGAAGCTGGAAGGCTGCATGTCAATACTATCCTCTATGACAGAGGAAAACGAGGTGTTTGGTTTCTTCCGTTTGGTGCAGTTTTACACCAGAATTTTAACATACACCTATCATTTCAAAGGGTGCCTATGTCTTATTATGCTAGACAATGTTGAATAACAATACAGTTATATGTAAACATTAGATGGTCGTCTCATTAAGAAAGACAGCCAGAACATTACTTTATATACCACTGAAAAAATAAAGGTAAGACTAAAGGTTTTAATGAAACCCTAGTCCTCTGTTATAGCATAAATGTTTTGCCAAAACCCTGGTTCTCTGCTATAGCAGGTAATATTCTAACATGATTATCTGATCCCAGGCATAATACGATACTATAAAGTAGATCCTAAGCCCTGCACTTCAAGCAATGAGATCCCTGTCAATATAGCAGTAAAGAGTTGCAACAGAAGCAAAATGTTTGCAGTTTTACAGTAGGATTTCTAGCATGTGCACAGGACAAATATGGACAACACTTCACCGGGGCAACATCGTGTTGTCACTAGGGACTGATACAGAAAATGAGAGAGGAGGGGGTAAAAAGAAAAAAGAAATCAGATTACTGAATCTACTTATATTCATCAAGAAAACAAATGCATCCAGGCCCTTCTAAATAAGCAGTCAAAACTGTAAAAGTGACATCAATACAGGACAAATGTAGTGCAAATCTACTCTAGCCCAAATTGCTGAAACACACTTTGCCTGCACAGTAGCTAGTTCAGAGTGTCTATTAGTTTTTATTTATTCTTCAATAAGGTTACTTCAACACTCTGACTGTTCCACACAAAGTTAGGACATTTAGAAGAAACAGAAATTATCAAGAAGAATGCAGTAGAAGATGATCCTAAATTGGCTGCTATGTTTTATTTTCTTCTGTTTAGACAATGCTGGTGGAGAGAGGGAATTGAAACAAGAGTATCTGAGGAGAATGTGGAGTTGCACCATGGAAGAATCTGAAATAAAACTGAGTGCTCATTACTGACCACCACTTCACAGGGGCAGATGCTGAGGAATGAAGAGGTTCTCAGAAATATTTTTTTAGAAAATAAAAGAGCAATGGGGATAATGCTGAGCAAAGTAGAGCCAGAAATCAAAAGCGAACATATTATGTTGGTAAGAGCTATGCAGTATAAAAGGAAAAATAAGTTGCAAGTTTCAGCATCAAATAATCCTCTGTTTCTAACATCTGAGTCTGTCTCTCTCTCCATTCTTTCACTTCTGGGACAAAGAGGTATCTCTCCTTGGAATTACTGAGTTGCAGGAATCAATGCAACTAAAATTTATAAAGCCATGACAATCTATGAATTTAGAACAAAAGACTACCTTGTAAGAGACAAAGAAGAAAATGTCTTCTTTGAAGAGAGTCAGCAACCTTCTATGTAAGTGTCTTCAACTGGGGAAAATGCCATGCTCTCTCCTTGTAATTCTTCACCACAGCAACTTTATTTCCATATCTCAAAAATTTCACGTGTGAAACTATGATAAAACACTGCATGGTAATGATTACCACGGATCAAAATAGATTTTCTGTCTTCTATTTCTTTTTTTCTTTAGCAACTCCACCGAATCCTCCAATATTTGTTTCAACACTGAAAAGGTTGAAAAGCTGTAGGAAAAAGAAATTATACAATCTTAGAGCATTAAATTTACTCTCATGACACTACTTACATGAATTTTGAACATACATCATGATCACATTTTGATATTTTCAAAGAACTCCCTATGACAAAAACACAAGACTAATGTAAAATATATCTATGTGTTACTTTTTTCTCCCGCTCCTATTTTGCACTGTTGAAAAATTGCAAAACCCACTACATTTGCTGTCTCTCTTTACAACTAGAATTTCAGCTCCTTCCTTTCACAGGCAACCTATAGCACCTGATTCAGTTCTTACCAACATTTTCTGTGGCAAGAATCTTTGTATTACTGATCTCTAAATGCTTATATCTTTGTGCCTTCCAGCTCTCAGCTAGAAGTAAAAAAAAAAACCCAAAGCAAAACAAAACAAAAAAACCCAAACAAACCCCACCAAAAACAACACCAAAAAACCCGCAAACACTCACACCACAAAACCAAACCAAAACAACAACAACAAAATCCTTTTCAAGAACACTCTCCTAGAAGCATGAAAGCAGTTCATCCCCTCTATAGGCAAAGGAAGCGGGCAGAGCAAGAGACCCCACTCCCTTGGCTTAACTGCGAGCTTCTGGGTCTGCTCAGAACCAAAAGGAAAATGAACCAGAGATGGCAAAGTGGAACATCACCTGTTGAAAGTTACAGAGGAGTTACGAGGGCATGCAGGGATGCAGTTAGGAAAGCAAAAGCTCAGCTTGAACTGAAATTGGCTGGAGATGTCAGAAACTTCAAGAAAGGATTCTTCAGATATATTAAGAGCAAGCAGAAACAGAAGGAGAATATTGGCCCACTACTGAACAGGAGAGGTGAACTAGTCACCAACAATGCTGAAAAGGCAGAGGTCCTCAGCACCTTCTTCACCTCTGTCTTTACCAGTGCTGCTGAGTCCCAGGCCACAGAAACAATATTGAAGCAGACACAGACCCACTGTCAGTGAAGGAAGAGCTGGTGTGTCAACTGTTACAGGAGTTTGACCCGTATAAATCAATGGGCCCTGATGCCATCCACCCGAGGGTGCTAAGAGAGATAGTTGATGTCATTGCACGGCCGCTCCCCATAATCTTTGAGAAGTTGTGGAGATCGGGAGATGTGCCCAAAGACTGGAAGAAGGCTAAAGTCACCCTATATACAAGAAGGGTTCCAAGGAGGACCCACGTAATTATAGACCCATTAGCCTCACATCAATCCTTGGGAAGATTATGGAGCAAATCCTCCTGAGTAAATTCTGCCTCCTGAGGAGGCAAATCCTCCTCATGTCCCCAGTAAACTGGGATGTGTGATTGGGAAAAGCCAACATGGACTCACCAGGGGCAGATCATGCTTTTGCTGATTGCTTTCTATGACAGTGTCCCGCTTGGTTAATGTGGGGCGAGTGGTGGATGTTGTCTACTCAGACTTCTCCAAGGCTTTTGACATGGTGCCCCACAGCCTCCTCCTTGAAAAACTGAAACTACAACACAGATAAGTGGTCTGTGCGGCAGATGGGGAACTGACTGATGGGCTGTTCCTAGAGGGTGGTAGTAAATGGTTCATTCTCTAACTGGCAACCAGACACAAGTGGAGTCCCTCAGGGATCTATACTGGGCCTGATGCGATTTAATATCTTCATAAGTGATCTGGATGTTGGGATCAGGATCTCCCTGATGAAGTTTGCTGATGACACCAAAATGAGTGGGGTAGTTGACACTCCAGAAGGGAGAGCAACCCTCCAGGAAGACCTGGACAGTCTGGAGAAGTGGGCTATCAGTAACCTTATAAAGTTCAACACAGAAAAATGTAAGGTCTTGCATCTGGAAATACCTAATCCAAGAATGCAGCTGAGACTGGGCTCCACCTGGCTTGACAGCAGCCCTGTGGAAAGGGACCTGGGGGTCTTGGTGTATGACAAGCTCCATGAGAGTGCTGCAGCTGTAAAGAAAACCAACAGGATGCTGGGTTGCATTTAAAAGGGTATCACCAAAAGAGATAAAGAAGTCATTATCCCTCTCTACTCAACACTGGTCAGGCCACACCTCATGTACTGTGTCCAATTTTGGTCCCCGCTATACAAAAAAGATGCAGACAGGTTGGAAAGGGTCCAGAGAAGGGTGACAAGGATGATCAGAGGACTGGAAGTCCTGCCATATGACGAAAGGCTGAGAAAACTGGGCCTGTTCAGCCTTGGGAAAAGAAAGCTTAGGGGGGACCTTATCACCACGTACCAGTACATAAAGGGTGGCTACCAAGAAGATGGAGACTCCCTTTTCACAAGGAGTCACATGGAAAAGACAAGGGGTAATGGACACAAGTTGCTTCTGGAGAGATTCCAACTGAACTCCAGAAGATTTTTTTTTACCATGAGATCAATCAGACATTGGAACAATCTCCAGGGAAAGTGGTGGATTCCCCTACACTGGTCAGTTTTAAGAGTCCGCTTGACAGGGTGCTGACTCAGCTCATTTAAACTGTACTTTTACCTTGAAAGGCTGGACTGGATCATCCTTGCAACACTTCCAACCTGGTATTCTATAATTCAATAAAAATCAAACCAACAAAAACCTACCCTTAAAACAAAACAACAAAGAAGCATTTTACCCCTTTCTACCTCAATTAGGCATTGTTGGTTTACATGCCCAGAGTCTCTCTGAAGCCCTCTTTATGGTCCTTAGTTGACTGGTCAGCTTGATCCCTTACAGCGGCTTAGAGAAGTCATTACCTTGTTTATTCCAGGATAATCTCAAAAACTCTAGAAGGTATCACTTTTTCCTGATCCTAAATTGCTAATAATGAATCTAGCACAACTACAGTAAATAGCTCTGCTTTAGTGACCACTGTAGACCATAGTAACACAAACCCTACGATTCAAGAGATTTCATTAAAAGATTAAATTAAAGCTAACAGGCTTCTCCTCCTCCCCCACCTGCTCATTCCCAGTACTTCATGGAAACACGAAGTTGGACATGGCTCTTCTCACATTGCTGGCAATAAAGTCCTTCACAGTTTTCTTAGCATCATGAGACAATTATTGCAAAACAGCAGAAAATAAGTTTTGGGAAAACAATATGAATTACGAAGAAAAGAAAAAGATCAAAATAAGCATAAGATAACTCTGATAACGCTTCAGGGGCTGATCTTATGTGGTTGCTGACAATAACAGAAGACCAAGTTGTAAAACTGCCGAGGGCATTTCTAGTGCTATATTAATGCAGAATCAATAAGGGATGTGAGTCACTTTTTCTTATCTGTGCTGACTAACAATGAAGAAAATCATGTGATCAGCTGTGAAACAGAACACAAAAGAGGGGCAAACTAAGAGCCTGGCATTTTTATAATGACGTACCACCAGTGACTGTAATTGGAAAGAAGATACCAAAGCTTGCCTTTAGAATTTTTTAAAAAAGGCTTTTCAGCATTGTTTTACAAAGTAATTAAAGTTGTACTTCTCACTAACTACCTGATGGCCTTTGAAAGGTGAGACTCATTTCTCTGCAAAGAATGTTATCACATACAGAACTGTAGACCTCAATGAACCTTTCACGGTTTTGATGGTCTAAACCTCTGCTTTATTTTATTTGCAAAATGTTGGGTTTTGGTGGTTTTTTTCCATTAACATGTTCATGATTATCTAGTGAGTAATACTAATGTGTTATTTTGAATGGAAAATTAAACTTTTTACATTAGCCTGGAAAACAACCCAAATGAAAAAAGTGCACATATATTGGAAATGTGTCTTGATCAGCTCTATGAAAACTGGTAGAAAAAGGAAAGAAATCTCTAGAGGACAAAAACGAAACTGTTATTATTTAAGCAATGTTCGTAAGTTTTTCTACAATACTTTTCATCTTAGCTGCTCTTTTACCAGTTAACTCTTGAAGGGATTGGTTTTTCATGGCATCACTAACACCACATCATTTTAACTACCTCTGTGAAAACTAAGGAGTTGCTAAATATGTTTTATTCTTCTTTTGTTGTACATGCAAATTCAAAGTGTGTCCTTCCTCTGTCAGCTTCATAATCTTTAAAAGTAGCTTATGACTTCAAAACACTGAAGATGATTCCCTGTCTCTAGAGATGGATCTGATCCCACAGATGCATCGCAAGAAAACCCCCGCTGATCTACATGGGCATCATTCATACAGCCAAAGCCAGTACATTACACCACAAGTACTTACTTTTTATTAACCCGTCCATAAATCTGATGTAAAACCCATGGTGCTAAGGATAGCACAGAACTGGCTTTTAGTTTAAAACTGCGTAAGATCCCAAGGTCACTTCCCAGCTCTCCCAAGTGTGATAACACAGTGCATTTCCAGCACAGTAAATGGATCTGCTCACCCTTTAGTTTTAAGAAATACTTTTTTAAGCTAGTGATATATTTCAGCTGTTTAAAGCCTAATAAGAATACAGCACAAGCCATTTATTGCCTGTCACTTCCATGTAAGTAATTCTTATAAAAAGTCAAATTTAAGTTTCTCTGCAAAAGAATTCTTTCAGACAGTCTTATTATTTTAAAATTTAATATACATATTCAGAGAAATGCAATGCTGAATACCTTGGATCAAAGGCAATAGTGCAATGGAAGTAAAATTCTGTGATTAAAAAAACCCCAACAAAAAACTCAAGTCCAGCTGTCAATACTTTTCAATAGAAACTTACATCAACCACTTTAAACTCCTCTCATAATTCTACAGGCACTGCTATAAATCAGATCAGAACGTATTCCTAGTCAATTACTTACATAAAGTACTCCACAACTGTGACACTACAAAGTAGAAGAACAATGTAAAAGACAATAAAAATACTAACTACTACCCAGGTGGGTCATCTCCTCCACCATGAATTTATTTACTTGGTAGAATATGAAATATTTTGTTGGAAAGTAGTAGTAGATGAGAATGAACTCAGTTGGCAGATCACTTCTCAGACTATAAATTGGTTTGTATAAACTGATTTGGATTCTGGGATGGTGAACACACACAAAAAAAGTCAATGCTAGATCACACTGTGGCGTTCATTTGATTTCCCAAAATGATTTACAGGTAAGGCTCTGATAAGAGGTTGTGAGGGCTAAGACAATGTTTTATAGTTTTGACTTAGTAGTTTCTCCAGCCAGAACTACCAGTATAGGCTGGCTTTGTGTGATGATTTTTAAATGGAACCAGCGAGAATTTGCATGATAAGTGTTCTGTTATTCAGTAAAAATGTACTTGAGGGGAGGGGGGCGTGGCAGGAACAACCACAAAACCAAGCCGATTAAATCAGGTCACTACAAAGCACAGAGAACAGTTTGGTTTACTTCTATGGGATGAGCTAGGTTGGGGAACGATACCAGATGATGTTTCTAGCGCAACTACAGCAGATTCGCTTCTGTCGTATACCAAAAAAAGAGGGTGAATGAGGATCTCGTATATTTATCTGAGATACCTTTATGGTACCATAATGGCACAGTTTGAGAAGGAGCATATTTTTAAATAATGAGGGAGTAGTTCTTGTGTAAAGAAGAGTCTCTCATTCCATCCCTATGCTAGTCGTCATTGGAGTAAAAATGTATTCTATAGTAATCCTTGCAACTCAGCAGGTTTTTTTAAATAAGAGCATTCTTTAGCACGGGGCAGTATATCCTTTGGAAATTAAGTAAGCCTTAGGTATTAGAGAGTGGGGCCTGATGGGACAAGTTTCACAATTTCAGATTACTAGTTATTTATCACGAAAAATAATGTCAGCAGGTACTGCACCTGCTCCTTGCATTTTGGTAAACTGGTTAGCATTGCATGTGTAGGCAGAAATATGACTATCTCTGTTAGTAGGAAAATGGGAGGAGGCAAGCTAGATGTTCGGCTAACAGTGTCTTCTGCGTGAAAGCTCAGTATCTTCAAAGTGCAATGCATTTGTGGTATCAAAAACACATATTTAAGCAGGTGATCTTCCTGGGCTTTGATTCAAAAAGCTTCTTCAAAGAAGTCAGTAGGTATTTCTGCTAATATAATTGAAGACAAAAGAAATGTAAAGTTATCCCTACTGGAGCCTTGAAATCCATTTTCATTTCTGTCTTGGTAAAAGACCACTCTATTTCCAGTAGGAGACCAAGCTTGGTAAGTGAAGATATCTTATTTTGCATGCACATCTGTGCAGAGAGGCAAGCAATTCATTGGTTCAGGTGGATTAATTGTCAGCTTTCATATGTGACAGATAGTTTAATGCACAGTGACACAACTTCTGTGGCTATTCACTGCTGCTAAATGTAACAGCAAAACCTGTCTATGACAGAAAAGCAGTAAAGAAATCTACTATAGTGTGGGCAGATGTCCCTAGTGGATTAAAAAGAAATCTGTGTCCTCTTAGACTTAAGCAAACAACCGTATTCATATGATCTACTGTAAAATATCTGATTCTTAGCAAGTTCTATCTTAATAACGCTTATAGATTAACAGATGCATCTGTATTCTTTCTTATACTTTAAGAGTCCATTTAACTTCTGAATGAAGGAAAGAACACTTAGAGGAGCAGTCACTGATTACAGGCTATTGTTAAAAAGCCATCATATATTCAGACCCATCTGGTGCTATCCTGGGAGCAATGTGTTACAAACTAATAAAATTACTGCAGGGGTAGGGAAACCAGCAAAGACCATTTTAAAAGAATAGTCATTTGTATTATATGTATTTCAGACATTTCTGAAATGGGAAAATAAACCTGAAAAATGTTTTCACATTTCTGAAACGTAAGCCAATAATAAAAATGATATAAATATGGAGTTAGTCATATTGTAAAGACAATGAATATATTAAAAATATTCTGACTGGTTTTAATTATTTATTCATCCTATCATCTGTTAAATATTACATATTTTTTTAATACTTCCTTACTCCCTTCAACTACAGCATTAAACAAAAAAGAATCACAGTAGATATGAGTCCACTTTGGTTTGGTGCCTTTCTATGCTGTTGACAGAGAGCTGCATGGATTCCAACAGTTCTTGTAAGTGACTTCAAAAATGTTTTTCTAGCTCCAAGTTTTCCCAGTCATAAGTGTTTATTCATCTTGGTAAAGAGAAGCAATCATGGAGAAAACATACAGCAAAATGTGAGACTAGCACGTAAAGCTTTGATTTCACTGCATTTTTGAATGGTTTATATTTAATTGATGAATCTCAGTGTCTGTGTCTGAATGACTTTTAGTTCCCCAGTGCCTCAATCAGCGCAGTGCAGACACACAAACTGCAGGTGGGCTTCCTCACACTGTTATGCTGATGTAGCTTCCCTCTTCATCTAAAATGACCACCTGAGCTGAATGTGATAGACGTTTTTATCTGGGAGTTTATGCAGTCTTTGGCCTTTTCTGAGGCAGACTGTCAGTTTCCTCTGTATGCACCACATACAATTCACAAGGAGCAAAAGCTCAAAGTGTAATTCTTATTTATTCAGTTTCTTTTTTTTCCTTTTTGTACCGATTAAGGACAGGTTTGTACCCGAGTTCTAAGCAAAATAAACTCTCAATGCAAAATATACAATATTAAAGTGAAAGGGCATGGATGTTAGCTGCCAAGACATATGGCTGGTAAAAAAATAAGAATACATTAACACATTTTATATGTGATTGATCTTTTTAAAGATGGTCTTATTACAGAATACTCAAAGGGATTTGTGTTAGTTGCTGAGAGACATATGGCTGGCAAAAAAATATAAATGCATTAACAGTCTCTGTATGCTATTTCACCCTTTTTATAAATGCTCATACACCAGAAAACATGGTATCCTTCCGTTATTCTTTTCAGAGCAGCGATCAGAGGGAAAGGAGATTCATTAATACACACATTAGCATTAATGGGCAGAGAATGCAGTGTCATGGCTCAGGTGTTTTGAGAGTGCAACTGTAGGATCAAATCATATCACACTAATGTAAGTTGCAATGAAGCTCTAATGGCTTGAGCACCCCTGAAGTTTAAGTGACCTAATTTATGCATCTTTTACAGACAAAACTATATATTACAATTCTGTCCCATGGAGAGAAAGCAGATCACAATTTTATCACTTGAATACATAAAATTAGCATCCCAAAGGTTTAAACACATTGTGGAAACAGTCTTCTGTGTTTTCAGACCCTTCTGTTGAATACAAAGTGTCTTAATAAATGGTTACCTGTACCAAAGCATCTACATGGCGATGAATCCATATTTTAAAATTCCTGAGGTACAATACCAGGTATTGTCTTCAGCAAGTCAGAACCTAAATGCTATTGAGTTTTTAATTTGTAATTCCACTGGGTTTTTTTCTTTTCCCAAACAAAATAAACACCTCACAGGAATGTGTTTTAGTATTTGTTTTACAAAAGCTTGGAAGAAAAACTGCACAGGAAGTTTTTTCAACCATGTAAGACTGAAAATTTAAGAATAAAATTGTCAGCCATATCCCTGAAAGCCTGAACACCAGCACAGTGTAAAGAGAGAAAGGGTGCTTAAACTGAGAACCATTTCTCCTGAAAAATTTTGTTGCCACAGGTAACTTTGTTTTCTGAAATAAGTTGAGGTAGCCTCAAGCTGTCTGCATCTGATATTAGCTCTTACGAACTTACAGGATCATTATATACCTGGCAGTCAATGGGTCACACCAGCTGCACACCTGACAAGTCCCTGTCTGGTTGATTTTTGGGTTATTTCTCCCCACAACAGGAGTCTGACTTGCCCTGGAAGAGCAGGCTGTCATTCCATTTGCCCCTGTTTCTCATAAAATATTGTCAGAGGGGAGATTAGTGGAGTTGCTCTCAGTTCTTCACACTGAATCTTTCCTCAAACAAGTAAGTACTCTCTGGGTCAGAAACACACAACTAAAATGACCCAATAGCCCAATAGTTATGGCATTCTCCTGAAGAGGAATAGGTACAAATTCCATTCCCTGTTCTACTGAATACTTCATGTTATACATAAAACATTCAGTATGGCAAGGACAGAACTTTTTAATCCCAGTGAGGCTTAGAGTTGAGGTAAGAACTGATCTGCCCAAGGCTGCGGAGAATAAAATACTTCCTAGCATGTACAGAAGCAAAAGTTCACATAAGAAATCCTGGAGAGTCACTGAAATTATCGATAGTAATAATGATAATACAAGGGAAACCTGTAAGTTTGGCAACATGGAATTAAGGCCCCGAAAAACTTGATAGAAACCCTGGCATCACTGATTGGCAATCTTTTCTGACAACTATTAACCCAGAGAACTACATCAAGTCAATGCTATGAGCGAAAAATGTTTGCATGCTGCCCAGGCAGGAAAGAAAAATGTTAACACAAAAGTGCTGCAGAAGATGAGAAAAATGGGAAACATCCTAAGAAATCTTTAGAAAAAACAGTGCTAAGAAATAGTAGGAGCACTAACTCTGTAACACAGAACACTTGGTATCAGTCTTTGTGGGTTAAGAAGTAACAGTTCCATTAACAGAGGTAAAGCAGTAATGAGAAAATGTGTAAGAGCAATGACTGAAAGTTCCCATCAAATGGGTCTTGAGAGAGATTGCTAACAAGTGGTCTGCATTTAATTAACATCTCAGAGGAAGTCTAGAGAAATTTCAAGTTCACAGGCACAGTGCCATTTACAACATTGTCTGTTGGGAGTAATTCTTGATCTCAAAAACAACTTTCATTTCAACTAACAGACACTGCAATAAAGCTCCAGCAAACTGAATATGTGCTTTCTCCAAGCAATTTTTCATACTCTAATCATTACGGAATATTCTGTTTCTTCTGGTCAGAGACTGTGTTGATATTTAAATGGTACTAATGTTGCAAAAACAAAAGACCAAAGACTTTAAAAACAGATATGATGTTTAATATTTTTGAAGATTAGATATAAGCATGAAAATTATTCTTCACTTTTCTTGCTCTTATCAATAAATTCATGACCAGCTGGACAAAAAAAAGGTATCCTCAGAATTGGTCAATTTTCAAAAAGGTTGCTTTTTCTTAAACTTTTAGCATGCCTTCTTCAGAAAACGTGGTGCATTTTCTGTTCGCCTGTCAGTACTTCTAACATTTTCTAATATACTGACATATTTTTAGGCAGATACATTAGAGAAGTAAGACTATTAAAGACAATAATGTTCTAAAAGTTTCTTGAAAATCGGAGGCTGCACAGAGACAAACAGGCAAACTTAAATACCCAGACCAGGACAAGGCTGTAATGTATACTCAGAAGTAATCTATGCTGTTATCTCTGCTCTCTTACTCACGGCTGCTCAGTTAGCTGCTACAGCTTGGAACCAGTCGGACTACATACGTGTAGTCAGTGCACATGGAGCAAGAGTTACCAAGGGAATAAGAGCATGGGAAAAGCTGGATGCCCCTCTGCTGAAGACAGGGAGTAGAGACCATAAGCCACAACTCGTAATTAACCAACTTTCAGTATTTTATATTCATTTCCTATTATTTCATTATATTCTTCATGTCCCCCCCCACCCCAATAACTAGTAGCACAGATGTCAAAAAAACCCAACATTTTAAGCTAAACTGACCTTGTACTAATAAAACAAACATAAAATTATGTTTTAATTAATGTATTTTAGTTGTAAAAAGTATTGGAGAAAAATCTGCTACACTGTCATAAAGATAAATTCAATAGTAACAATACCTTTCAGGCACATAGAGCACTACCTATAGATGCAATTTCCATTTGAATTAACAGCGGTACAGCATATATTCTTAACAATGTAGCACAATAATACATAGCTCATATCACAACAGCAATTCCAGAATTGGAAGGCCATGTGAGAATTTGCAGAAGTGGTCTTTGTTTATTTGTTATGACACTTGCAGTAAACTGTATCTTGGAAGTATCTGGTACAGCATTTAATGTATGTTATCTCTCACTGAAGTATAACTGCTAGAGATGAAAGGTTTTTCTTTTTATATCTGAAAGTAGCTCACTGACTCATTTCTTTCGCAAGCAGTACTGGGTTCTTAGTGCTCTTAATAATGTTTTCAAATACTTACATTAAAAATGCCCCAGTAACCACTTTGTACATTCCCCAGGTTTTAAGTTTGCTACCTGATATCTTGAGATCTGAACAAACAGGACTGTCAGATTCTATGAATTAGGAAGGCCAGTTGTTTTACTTTATGTTTGTTATTTAAGTCAAATAATGTCCTGAGGAAAGATTTGAGACCTTTCTTTTAAAGTAGCACAATCTCTGCTCACCTCAGATTTTTTGAGTTAAAATCCACATTCCAGAAAAGCTAGAACAATACGGTATAGTTTTATCCATGCTTTTTATTGTCTTTACTGAACTTCTGAGGAATTAGCATTTCATTAAGCTTCTTGAGGAATTAGCATTTTCCTAACGCCCACAGTGCAGATGAAGTTATGCATATAATCCAGATCTTTTTCTCCCCCTATTATTCTTTCAAGAGGTACTGGAGTGGTATGTAGACATACCTTTTGAGTTTCTAGTTTAAAGTTGAAATTGTCTGGCTCAATTTACTATCCATTAAATAAGAGAACGTATGCATTTGGAAAAAAAAATCAACTACAACTTAGTTTCCATGAAAACAGTCTTCACAGCTTAAAGCTTTGGCATTTCATCTGAGAATGACATTTGTATATGTGAAATGAAAACAAATTCTTAAAAAGTGCATGCATTGAATTAAAATGATCTAACAAAGAAACCGTCTACTTGCCTAGCAGGATGTGAAATGAAATTTGCCTTTGGATGCAAGAGATTCTGAGCCTGACCATCTCATCTGGCAGTTACTTCTGCTATGGCAGAATCAAGTTTAGTTATTTAAGTTCTGAGTTATAGAATGAATTTGTTTGTCCAAATGTGTTGCTGACAGTGTGACAACAAATCA
Source organism: Mesitornis unicolor (assembly GCF_000695765.1). Classification (NCBI taxonomy): domain Eukaryota; kingdom Metazoa; phylum Chordata; class Aves; order Mesitornithiformes; family Mesitornithidae; genus Mesitornis; species Mesitornis unicolor. Next base: position 28,084 of record NW_010199637.1, read on the forward strand.
AAACATATAAATGAAAAAAGAGAGGCTAAGTAATACAAGCTAACCCTGAAGTAGTGGCAAGTTAACTGTGGTACTGGTGTGTACCACTCACAGATGCTGTACTCTGCATCCTGCAGTACAAGCCTTACACCACCTTTACCAGCTCATTTTTCTCTTCTGAAGACAGAAGATATGGAAAAGGTTGGTCTGGTAGAGACAATGCTGGCCAGCCTTACAGGAGGACAGGATTCATGTACTGGAAACGTAATTTAACTTTATTTCAAAAAGCATTAATTTATGTGTCTCTTTTCTCTAGCTACAAGTTGTGCCCAATCTTTTCCTGCATGTTGTGTGCAGTTAGAACCATCTAATAATGCAACTTTGGAAACTGCGTAACATGACAGAGCTCAGATGCCAGGAAGAGCTGCTAGCTTAAAACAAATAGAGGTAGTTTTCCTTTGCCTTTAATCAGAAAAGTTTTGTTCTGTATTAAAAATGCATCCAAATAGAAAATCTATTCTCAATTATGGATCAAATCTTAGAAAATATTATGAATATGCATATGATATTGTTATAGTAATACTTCGTGGTTTGGCATAATAGAACATCAGTAATTCAGTGTATGCTGAAATTACCAAAGTACTTGTAAAAATTCCTATTGAAAAGAACGACAAGGTTTCTACAGCTATCTTTCTGCCTCTACACAGCATGCTCATGACCATGTTGTCAGAGTCACAAGTCAGTCAGACAGTTCTGTTGAAGTAGGATATTGCCAGATAGTTCATTTAATTGTGCTTTATTCTGTCTACATACACTGAAAGCTTTAGCATTTTTACCTTTCTGGAAAAGTTTATTTCAGAGTCTAAAGTAGCTCTGCAGTTGCAGTATACAGCTCTTTGACCTCCACTCCAGGTGTTAGAACTGGAGCTACACCACTCCAGTACCTCACTGGAGAAGATTCTGGAGGAAGAACAGCTGGATTAGCTTCTTCAGAGAAAACAGGACAACATTAAGTACTCAGCAGTAGATTCTCTGGTCTTTTTCCCTTTCTATGTATTTCCCATTCTTTATTATTCTTATCAAAGCTGCATCCAAGAAACAGGACACTGAACTGCACTCATTTCAGACTAAATTTCCCATCTACATTTTCCCAAATAGAATAATAGCAATATCATAAAGATGTAACCTCTTCAGCTACAAAACTCTGCAATAAGGTTTAGTCAACTTACTATACCAACACGTTTCTTTAAATGACATTCAGCAAATATCGAAGTTTAAAATGAATTTACTTAGGTATCATGTAACCAAGAAAGCAGTGTCCAAAAAATAGATAAAATTACGATTGATTCAAAATATCTGAAGTTTGGGGGTTTTGTTTTGTTTTAAATAAGCACATTTATACCTATGCCTTCAATATTGGCAATTCAAAACAAAAAGCAGTACACCAACAAATATAAAATGCTAACATGTTTCTGGTGACCTAGAACAGGCAGAGAGAGTATGGCACACATAAGTACGTAAATTCTACTTAGTGTCATGGTGTAGTGTTAGGCCAGCCACTAAATCCTGGACAAATGCTCTCTATTAACCCCTCTCTCCTCCCCAGAAGAGAAGAGAAAAGAGAATAAGGGAGAGAGATTTTACAGGTTGGAAAATAAAACTAACAGATTTAAAAAACCCCAATAATACTAGTATTACAGGATAATAATGTAAGTAGGAAAATAATGAAATATATACAAATATATATACAAAACCAATATAAAATCCTTTCCCCACCCTCCCCCAATGACGAATATGTCACCAGAGACTCTGCGGAGCAGGGCACTGGAAATGTCCCAGACTGAACTCAGCAGCAGTGGGAGCTGATGCAGGAACACACAAATCAGGATCAGAGGCAGACAAAATTAGCAGGGTTCTGCTCGGACTTTGAGCATTGTTGAGATGGACGGAAGGGTCTGAGATGGAAGGGTCGAGACCCTTGTGATCCCTCGGCTTTATACTGAGTATGACATATGTGGGATGGAATACCTAGTTGGTCAGTTTTGGGTCTGCTTCACCCTCGTAGGTACAGACACGTCACTGTATTGGGTTTTCTGTGAGGGATTTGTTGGTTGTCTTTGGTAATGGGGGAAGGGCTATAGCGTTCTCTCTCTGGCACTGGCCCTGACCAGCATGGCCCTGGCCCTGTCTGACCCCAACTTAAACTTAAGCCCCACTGCAGCTCCATCC
>NW_010199638.1:0-20236 GCF_000695765.1 Mesitornis unicolor
CATAGAATACCAGGTTGGAAGGGACCTCAAGTATCATCTGGTCCAACATTTCTTGTAAAAGCATGGTCTAGACAAGGTAGCCCAGCACCCTGTCCAACTGAATCTTAAGTGTGCAATGTTAGGGAATTCACCGCTTCCCTGGGGAGATTCTTCCAATGGCTGATTGTTCTCACTGTGAAAAGCTGTCCTCTTCTGTCCAGTCAGAATCTCCCTAGGAATAATTTGTACCCTTTACCTCTCTCTTTTCCATGTGACTCCTTGTAAAAAGGGTATCTCCATCTTCTGTGTAGCCACCCTTTAAGTACTGGAACATAATGATAAGGTCTCTCCTAAGCCTTCTTTTCTCAAGGCTGAACAAACCCAGTTTTCAGCCTTTCCTCATGTGACAGGATTCTCAGTCCTTTGATCATCTTTATGGCCCTTCTCTGGATCATCTTCAGCCTGCCCGCATTGTTTTTTGCATAGTGGGGACCAAAACTGAACACAGTATTCCGGGTGTGGCCTGACAAGCACTGAGTAGACTAGCATAATGACTTCTTTGTCTTTGCTGGTGATGCCCTTGTCAATGCAACTCAGCATCTTGTTGGCTTTCTCTGCCACAGCAGCACACTCTTCGCTCATATTGAGCTGCTTGTCCACTAGAATCTCCAGTTCTCTTTCTACAGAGCTGCTCCCCAGCCAGGCAGATCCCAGCCTGTGCTACACTCCTGGATTATGTAGGTGCAAGACCTTACACTTGTCCTTGTTGAACTTCCTAAAGTTTTTGTCTTCCAGTCTATCCAGGTCTTCCTGGAGGATGGCTCTCCTTTTGAAGTGTCCACTTCTCCACTCAGTTTGGTACCATTGGCAAACTTCATCATAGTGCACTTGATCCCATCATAAAGATCACTTATGAAGATATTAAACAGTGTTAAGTCCAATATTGACCCCTGGGGGATCCAACAGGGTGCCAGTTGAAAAGCACCTGTTGAAAAAAGCTATTTATCACCATCCTTTGAGTGTTGCTTGTCGGCTAGCTCCTCACCCACAGGCCACTTGTCTAGACCATACACATTGGTTTCTCTAGGAGGACGCTGTGGACCCAACAGTATCAAAAGCCTTGAAAAAATCCAGGTAAGCAATATCCACCACTTACCCTACATCAACCAAGCAGGTCACTTCGTTGTAGAAGGCGATCAGGTTTGTCAAGCATGATTTGCCTCTTGTGGATCTGTGCTGGCTTTTCCCAATCACATGTTTCCTTTGACTTGTGATAGCCCTCAGGAGGAGTTGTTCCGTAACTTTCCCAGGGACTGAAGTGAAACTGATGAGCCTATAATTTTCCGGATCCTTTAAGCCCTTCTCGTAGATGAGGTTGACATTAACCTTTTTCCAGTCTTCTAGGACTTCACCAAATCTTCACAACTCCTCAAAGATTATGGAGAACAGCATCGCAACATCAGCCAGCTCTCATAACATCCTTGGGTGGATAACATCAGGGCCTACCAATCTTTAGGAGCTCAAGCTCCTGTAACAGTTCACATACCAACTTGTCCTTCGCTGATGGTAGTTCTGTACTGCATATCAACCTGGATCTTTGCTTCCAAGGCCTGGGGCCCACCAGGGCTGGTAAAGGCAGAGGTAAAAAAAGTGTTGAGAACATCTGCCTTTTCAGTGTTGTTGGTGACAAATTCACCTCTCCTGTTTGCCAGCAGGTCAATATTTTGCTTTGTTTCTACTTGTTGTTTATGTACCTGAAGAACACTTTCTTGTAGTTTTTGATGTCTCTGGCCAATTTCAAATCTTTACTTTTCTAACTGCGCCTCTGCACACCTTGGCAATGCCCTTGTAGTTCGCAGTGGGTATTTGTCTGCTTTTCCATTTCTGGTATGCTTCTCTTTTGGTTTGAGCAGACTTAGAAGCTTGCAGTTAAGCCAAGGTGGTCCTGCCTTGTCCTGCCTGCTTTCCTTACCTTTAAAGGGGATAACTGTTTATGTACTTCCAGGGGAGCACTCTTGAAAAATTCCCAGCATTCACTAGCTCCTTTATTCTCCATGGAAGTTCCCCACAGAAGTGTCTTAGTACTAACTTTCAGCGTTCTCATCAGGATCCCAAACTCCACTACAGCCAATGACTGAGATATTACAAAGCAGGTTTTCTTGGTTTGTGAGTAGCAAGTCCAGCAGTGCCTCATTCCTGATTGGCACATCTAATGTTTGTAGGAGGAAGCAGTCCTGTGCACATTCCAGGATCTTGATGGATGACATGTGAGCTGCTGTATTGCTCTTCCAACAAATGCCTGGGTAGTTGAAGTCACCTGTAAGAACCAGGTTCCGTTGACCCAGAGCTTGCTCAGGTCACCCAAATATTGCTTCATTGACCTTATCATCTTAGTTTAGAGGTCAGTAGCAGATGCTTAAGGGGAGACAGCCCCTCTAAGGCATTTGATAGGTCTTCCACAGTCGACATAGATGACTTGTGTACAATCAAGGTTCTTAACATAGAACATGACTTCTTTTATTTTTCATTCCTGCATTTCTTTACAAAGCAGCCTATAGTCATCCATCGCAATCCTGCAGTCATATGAGTTGTCCTACCATGTTTCAGTTATTCTTATGATATCATAACTTTCTGATTAGGCATGAAGCTCCAGTTCCTCCTGTTTGCTCCCCAGCCTGTGTGCATTTGTATACATAAATTTGAGACAGTTGGTCTTCTGGTTCTTTATATTTCATATTAATATATAGTTACATTAGATTCAAATATATGTAATACTTATTTTTAATAATTTAGTTATAATAAATATGCAATAATAACCATTGGATATATTTAAACAGCATATTTTGTCCCAGAGTATTCTATGTGCAATAACTTCCAATCCCTACCCCACCTTCTGCTTAGTTTTCAATACCTAGGCACTAGCGAAATTACAGAAGTGCCAACACTGATTTCTTTTCAGTACCGATTAACATATCAGCTAACATTTCCTCTTTTAAAATCAATATTCAATTTTTTTAAACTATGATAATGGAAAACTAAGTAATTTTGGTTTCATTCTCACAACTCTAATTACCAGTGGTGTTTTACTGTATAATTTGCTATAAGAGAGGAGATGGATGCCCTTTAGAATATATATATTTTCTTCTTGCTGTGGAAGATCACTTTTTCTGTGGTATGTAGTTATAACAATAACTGCTGTGTAAATTCACTCTTATAGCTATTTTCCTTCACATTGAGTGCACATAGAGAGCACTGAAGACACTAGAGGCATCAGGTGGCCCTGGAATTTGCTGAAAAGCAGAGTGCTCTCATTCTGCTTCATATTAATAAATCTAAGAACTGTGATAGCCTTTCATGAATTTTGAAAGTATGTGAAAGGAACGCTGTAAAACATACATGAGAGAGAGGGCAAAATTTACAAAAATTTGGTTTAATTAGAGTCAACCCAGTTCATCTGAGAGATTACTGAGGTGACAGTACCTGTTACCTAAAGGACAAATTCTCATATAGTTCCTTTTCATAGTTAAAAATCCTTACAATTACAGAAGTATTACCAAAGATTGTGAATAAGTAGTTGATGTACTTGATGTTAGGTAGAGGCAATCATTGAAAAATTTGCTTTTTGGAACAATTTGAGTGAAATGGCTAACTGCCACCTAATGTTTGACATTTGAAGGCATGCATGAAGAAATACAGGGGAGAGCTTTTTTGTTAGGAAAAAGCTTTTTACTGGAACTATATCTGAAATCACAGTCTATTATTAGCATTGTTGCGAAAGTGCTTACAAAACAGTATATTAATCTAATAGTAAGTCTTGATGTACGGTAATTCTTTCAGCATCACTGATTGCTATTAGTTACCACAGAGTACTCTGCATTTTTCTCTGGCTTTCTGAGCATGTGTGTGTAGCAATTAAAGCTCTAATCAGAACCTTAGGTTTAAATCTTTATCTGCCTTTTTCACCATGATGAAATCTGCCTAGTGTTGGGACAGAAACTGTGCCAATGCCATTGCACAAAGTGAGGCCCAGTCCAGTGGCCCTGTATGCAGTGTTGAACTGGGACAGGTGCAGCTTGTCTTTTTTAAATATTTTCTCTCTGAGGCCTTTTCAAGCCGCTTTTACTGTTGATTTTCTCACTTTCAGCTTCCAGCTTATAGTTTTGTACTGAAATCTTCATGGATATGAGTGTTGAAATGTAAGAGAAAGTTTGAGAGAATATCTTTCTTCTGTTTTGGACTGGACAGTCTGCATTTGTACTTACATGTGCATGGGTAGGAGAGAGAGGAAAACAATATAGTAACTTGATTTTTTGGTGGGATATTTTTTTTTATTTTGAGCAGTGCACTAGCTCTGTGACCTGCTGTAATTTCTTTATAAACATTGATACTTAAAATATGGCATTCTTGTTGTGACCAACATTTTGAGACAGTCTTAGTCACTCAGTAATGACAAAATCTTTAAACTAGGATCAAAAGAGATTGCAAATATTCAGGAAAAAATAATTTTGAGTTTAGGGATTATTTTAAAAAGGTCATAAGAAGGAGAAGTAGAATAGTAGTATGTCAACTCACCAAATATTTTAATTGTTTCTGCACTAACTTGAGAAGGGAAATAAACAGGAAGAGCTGAAATCTTAATTAATGATCATAACAGTGTCTCAGTTGGCATATGACACACTCAGTGGGATAATTCATAGGATTAGAATATTAGTGGGTATGATATGTTCCAGAAACATCTGCAGTGGGGGGAAATGAAAGAATGTATTGGCTTGCATAGCAAGCAGATCAGTAAAGAGATGATACACATCTTCTGGGTAAGTATAAAATGGTTAAATCAGCTGTGAACCACCAGATTTGACTTTTGGGGGGAAAAACACTTTTTCTGAAAGAAAAAAAAAAAACCAAACAAAACCACAAACAAACAAACCCCAAAATTTTGAGTCGTACTGAGAATGGTAGTAAAGCATTTTTTGTAACATAGATACAAGGTGCGGAATTTCCAGCATATTTTTATGCAGAAAATTGGAGGTGAGGGGAGGGAAGGGAAGCTAAAAAGAATAATAATTCTAAACATAGTCAAGAAAAGGCAGAAGATGTGAAAGTAACAAAAAGCCTGGGTGAGAATGACTATGAAAAGAGAAAGTTTCCATTTCTTAGAAAAGAAAAAACCTAAAAACCAAAGAAATAAAGCTTAAGGAAGTAGGCTTGAACAGAGCCTACTTCTGTTCCTAACTCTCTTATTCAGTGAACTTGTAGGAAAAGGTGATAGGAAGCAAGTTTAAGTAAAAAGGGAGTTCAGAGCAGTTCCATTTCCTTAGACTAAGTTAAAGACATGCATGTATTTATCCTGGGATAGAGAAAGACTAGAAAATATAAGCAGGGATGAATTATATAATGTAATGAATTCTTCAATTATCTCAAACAAAAGGGCATGTACAGAATGTTGAAAATGTAGCAAACTACTAAGGACATTAAAAATAGTATAAAAATCTAAACACAAACTCAGAAGTTCAAAGGTAGAAAGTGTGATTTTTTTTGGCAAAAGGTTATGAAGGGAAAAAAGAAAATATTGCGTAAGTGAAATTCCTCCACTTAGTACTACTATACATATGTTAGTCAGTCACCTGTGACTACAAACTTAAAGCCTGCCAAATACTCACTTACACCTCCAGGTAAGGGTTCCAATGAAAGTTACTTTGGTCAGCATCCCAACCAAGGGGGAAGGATCTCATCACCTGCCATTGCATGGTCGAAGAAGTAACTCTCCATTTCCAGCCTGAATCTTAGGGTTTTATTCCCTGATCTACTTGACAGCTGGGAAGGAGTGTGTCTGAGTGTATTATACCACTTGGGATATTTGTCTTTAGTAGTGTTTCCCCTTATCTTTATTTATTCATGGGTGATGTTTCCTTCTGTATGCTCTGTCTTTTGCATATCTTTGTATTGTCTGGGTCCACTGAAACCAAATGGACCTCCAGCTTACCTTTATCTTACTTTTAGGCAACTGAATGGTAGTTTGATTGAAACTCAGGGCACATTATTTGTTGAGGGATTTCAAACCCAACTCAGATTTTGGTTCTTTGAATGATGCAGCAGCTGTTTAGTTTTGTGCTTACCAGACTACTCAGGGCTAAGCTATCTACACAGCTCCCCATGGTCACCTCTGCAGACAAGGCAATCCAAGGTTGAGTTGCTCCTGCAATCCTCTGTGAGTCACCTGGTGCAGTAGACATTACCAAAATCTGTTTAAACTATGAGCTGTGTGATCCTTACAGATAGTGACTTTTATTTGTTTCTTTATTTCTACTGGGAGAAAACAGTAACATTTATCTTTAAATTATTTACAACATTAGGTAAGTTATGTGTCTGTCACTGAGAAGTTAAGAGTTGTTAAGCAATACCAATAATGATAAAATAATATCAGCACTTTTTTTTTTAATCTCCTGGTGGGTGCAACACTTGGAGTATAAAATATTTAAGGAACATTTGTACCCTCCTTTAAAAAAATTCAGAATTTAAAATACATTTCTTGTTCTTTTTCCTGAGCATTAAGCTTTTTATTTAACCAAGTTCAGCTTTCATTTTTCTTGTCTTAACTCTATTTTTCTTGGGAAAAGGGTAGGGATTTGGGAAGAGTTTATTACCATAGAGCTTCCTCAAAAGAGGTGGTTCTTCATGCAGGGGTCTGTAGAGATCCTTTCCTCAGTTTGCTGAAGGTGATAAATCTCATGTGGGCTCAGTGGAAGACTGGACAAGTTTTCAGAAGAGATAAGCACTAGTGATGATTACATACTTTAAGAGATACATCTGGCTCAGGAAGTCATTGAACTGGTTAGAGCCTGGGAGGTAATTAAGAAGTATCAGATAAGCATATCCTGTTCTCCTTCTATCATGAGTGCTTGTGCTCATTGCTGAAAATATAATCCTGGCCTGGAGGGATTGTTGGTGTAATCTACCATACCTATGAGACTGGAGTCCCAGATGGTGGGCACTCCTCCCATTGTAGGGCAGGATTATAGTGTCTCTGCTGTTCCCTGACAGATGTAATGCATCAGGATGATCACAAAGCTGGGAAGCTTTGATTGGCTTCCATAGCAAGGCAAAGAAAATGAGGTGTTACTGAAGGAAACAGAGGTGTGCCTGTAAAGGGCAGTGTAAGATCTTTTATTTATTTATTTGAAACTTCACAGGACACTTATTTGAAAGATATTATAGAAATGTGTCTCTTGCAGATGCTACATGAGGGAGGTAATACATTAGTCTTTTAATCCTGTCACAGATCAAGCTTTTACTCCCACTCAGTATTTTCAGTTCATTAAGGTTAGATTTAAAACAACAACAGCAAAAAGTCAATTTTAGGTTAGGCAAGCATACTTGCAATTAAATTGGTATATTCTTTAAAGATTAGATGTATCTTTTTGTTTCTTCCCCAGTGTGCTGAGATTACTGTTTGTACAGCAGGTTGTTAACAATTGGACTGGGAACATTTGGGAAAAAATAGATATTGTGGAGCTGATATCAACTTCACAGCATTAACTCATCTCCATAAATTTGTGGTTTAATGAGTTCTTACCCTTGAGATTTTACTTTATCTTATAGTGTTACTATTCTCAGATTATCCTTTGCTATTTTATTTAATATTGTGCATAGCTTCTAAATATGTAACATTTTTAACCATTTAACTTCAAATCCATGTTAAAAATTGAAGAGTGGAGCTTTTATCTTCATCAGAATATTACCTTCCATTTTACTGTCATGTACTAGCCTGCTGCTAGAGGTTTTGCTTAGTTACTGAGATAATTGCACAAACTCTGCCTGTCTGTCTCTCTTGCTCAGTCTCATGTTCTCTCAGTATCTCTTCCAGTCTCTCCTTGCCAGGGTGTATTCCCTTCAGTGGCCAAGAGAGACATTTCGGAGGTGTTCTGAGGTGCTGTGATGGAAGCATGTCACTATTTGTCAGGAAAGAAGCAAGGGAGAATTGGCCATTTGCAGTTCCTTGTAGCAACTTCTGTTTGGAGAAAGCAGGCAGGTAAAGATGGTGCAAGGAACAGGGCATTGGATAAAAAAGTATGCAGAGAAGTTTACTTTTAGTTTACAGTTAAGATTCTAGAGATAACACTCAGAATTGTGCAATAACTATTTGATCTGTATGGAGTTTATGTATGCTCATTTCTTGAGTGCATCTGTGTTTCAGGCCCAGTGATAGTGACCAGGGCCAGACACAACCCAGTGATCTCCCATCATGGCTGTAGTGTCAGGGCAGATTGAAGATCAAGCTCTGGATCAGAAAGGTGTGTGGCCAGGCACAGATGGAAGGACTAGAGTGAAGGGAGTCTGAAGCAGCTCCCAGATGAAGCAGGGGCAGGTCTGCCCCCACAAGTCTTTTAAGGCTCACTCTTGACCAGCTGTTCCTTCACAGTGAAGTGAATGAAGATGGGTGCCACATGAGAGAGCTGTCTTTTGAGCACAGCCAATTGAACTGCAGGGAGGCAGGAAGTAAGCTTCAGGCCCTAACAGTATGCAAAAATAATGTTGTTACGCAAGACATAATTAAAACAAAGAATTATACAGAAATATTAACAAGCAAAATCAATTACTTAGAAAACCTGTAATTGCAGAAAACAAATAATTTCTTTGTGAATCTTTAGGATTCAAAATAACCTTCATCTTGTGAAGTAGTGTTAATCCATGCAAGTCAACATATTGTATTCTGTTTATGTAATTCTGTGTGGAATGATGTGACAGAAACAAGAGAGTGATTGAGGTTTTAACTAGCCTTTTAAAAATGTTTAAACAATAAGATATTTTTCAACCAGAAGTTAATGTATTTCCCCTTGAATGTGGAAATTTGAATTACACCCTTTGGTGTATCACTGTGCTTAAAGCAGTTATTATTATACTGCAAAGATGATAGGTCTCAGCAAAGCTGGTTTGGTTTTCTGGGCCACGTGTCACCACAGCTCTTGTTTTGTACCAATTGTTTTGCAAAAAGAGCATTGACATGTGACATACCATTTTCAATTTGAAATATCTGTTGCAAAAAAGAGACTCTGAATAATTAAAGACCATTTTTAATTTTTAGAACCCTTCTATTTCTTCTGCTCCTTGGTTTATTCTAGGTATTTCCCATATGATGGATGTCAAAAGAAAATTCCTATCTATTTAGCCTTTAAAAGGATACTTCTACTCAGAATTCAGGCAACTAGTTTTATGTACAGTATAAAATACAGTATGGCCAGCTCATTCTGTGAAATGCTCTCATCTCCAACCAGGTATGTTTAGATTAAGTTAATAAGAATGCTAAGAATAAGTGTAGCTTGAGCTTGCAGATATGTGCAAAGAGGATTACTATCATAATTGTCTATATGGAGAGGGTTTATAACCATCTATTTACAATACAGGTATTAATCCAATACATTTATAGGCACATAGAAAAGTGTTCTGAGGGTAAGTTATGCATACATTTTCAAGGCAATCGCCAACATGTTTTGAAATATAATTTTCTTTTAGTGTGAACATACAATTCAAGGACAGATTATGTGCTTGCTTTTTGAGATCTGTTTAAGTCCTCTGTGCCTCCCCATCAGTCAGCAGTTCTTCAGAGTGCATACTGCTTATGAAAATTTTCTTTCATCACCCCTTTCAGTCTCTTTCACTTTCTCTATCATACCAGCTTTGTAACATTAATTCTTTATGTCAAAGTAATTAATTTATCTCATAATATATAATTTATTTGACATTCCATCTCTTTTTCGATATTCTGTTCACTTATACATCCAATCTCTCTGTTTAACAGCTGGATTTTTCCTTTTCTTTGTCATCTCTTCACCTTTCTCCATGTCCACAGGGATATAGCAGATCGGTAAGGGGAAGGTTTTGCATTCTTGAAATTCTCTCTCCCTTTTGTTAAATCATGACTTAGATTGATTTCTTACATGATGATTACAAATAACTCATGACATAATTACCTAATTGTCTAACATATCAGATATGTTGCTTTTACTTATGGAAAAATGAACAATTTCATAATGTTATGTCATACACTGCCATATAAGAGTTTACAGTCAAGTAACCTTGACACTTTGTGGGTGGACTGTATTTTTACTGCACCCAATTCCTCATTATGCAGAACACTGCTTGCCATCTTATGTTTCAAATAATAGTGGTCAGATAACATCATTTAATATAAACACAAAATAATAATTTTATAGCAATTTATTAATTAATTATTGTAATTGGTTTAAGGGTAATTTTGTATATACAGCTCCTGAGAATGAGAGCTTTCATCTGGCTAGTAGCATCACATTGACAGGTGAAATCATAGTTACAAGCGTGATCTTTTGACACTTACTGATGAGTAACAGCCAACATGACAGAAATTAATGCATAAATATTTCCCAAACCTTTAAAATAAATTAGGAATGATTACAAGGAATAAAATCCACCTCAGTGCTACTGGAAGGGTGGTCTCTGCAATTCACCATTAGCGTTAACTTACCATAGGGGATTTTTTTGTGTCTTGTAACTTTGCCAAATGTTAAACATTTGGGTTGATGTCTTCCATGTCATGTACCTGCCCTAAAGTTCAACTATTTTATAAACATTTAACCCCAGATAGCTCATATAGGTATGAAAGCAAGGCCAGGTTGAAAATACCTTTTTCTGTAATAGGAAATAAACAATTCTGAGGCTCTGTTTATTGTTTCAGATTTTATAAGCAACATATTTTATTATTACCACATTATTTTCTTTTGTTATATGTAGCATAATTCTAGCATCTGTGTTTCTGTACTGAGAATTCCAAGCTTGACCAAGAAATTATTTCTGTGAGGAAGTGCCTTTTAACTTGGGTGGAATCTACTCAAATGTGCCTAAGTCAAAAAATTTTGAAAAATCCTATGTGCATTGTGTAGCAGCTAAAAGCTTTGAGGTACTCTATTATTGGCAGGGAGCAACTGTTCGTTCTCTTGCAGCTCCCGCTGCAGACAAGACAATGCTCTGTTACCACAGAGAAGCCAGGTAGGAGTGCAGCTGGAAGGAGGACAGATGTCTGTTTCTCCTCTGCTAACAACCGAGGCAGCAGAAAATCATACGCCTCGACTGACATTCATTTAGACAGAAAGAAGTAGGCTGTGGCATTGGAAGCCTGAGGAGACAAAAGGTGGGTCAGAAAGGAATAAAATTTGGAGAAAAAAGGGAATGGAGAATGGCAAAATGGAGAAAAAGCAGAGCTAGCTGGACAGAGGAGTGGAAAATAGTGAGTTTGATGGAAGAGGTGATCTCCATTTGTGATCTGGATACTCTGTTTAACATCCTTAATTTGTTTGTATATGTAGAAGTGTTATTTTCAGTGTTCTCCCAGGCAGCCAGGCAGATATATAGGTGGATATGAGATTGTTTTGTATGCCAAAATTAGATTTTGCTTCTCCAAGAGCATGATAAATCTTGCATAAGATCACACTGACATCATAATCTATTATTTCCAGGATCTCAGGGAGAAATTGCTCCTGAGATGTGCTCCCATGAGATAAACCCAGTAAATATAAACAACATTTTGAGAATATGAAAATTTAGACATTTACATTGAGGTGACTACGTTTGAAGTATTTAAATAATAACATGGTACTCAAAGTATAAGTTAGAGCCTTGTGTTGTAAAGGTTTATTGACTATTCAGACCCTTATTCTCTCACTGTAAATTCATTTTCTGCTAGCACATATTTAGAATTAGGCCCATGTAGAACAACATTGGGACGTTTGTTGAAAATTTAAGCTGACAGAATCAGTTCTGCTTGCAACTGCAATGTTACATTTAGTTCATGTTCCTCTCACGTGTAAACCTGTAGGTGGTGGTGAGTGGGTGGATAGTTAATGGTGAGATTATAGTTGAAAGATACTTAATAGTCCAGCTGAGCTGGGGACTGGGGAAGGAAATGAAAATTCATGAGTCCCGTGCTGTCTGGCTGAGTGGTTTAGGGTGGATCATGCTGACCAAGCTGGCATGTCTGAGCTGTCTGCCCAGTAGTTAGCCTATTTTTATTCTGCAGGTACAAGTCCATTTTGTCAGGCAGAAAAAAATTATTGTTTTCTTCTCTCTGACCTTAGTAAAAATTAAGCCTATATACGTTTTGTTTGAGGTATCTTTTCTTAGAGGTTGCCTGCTCAGAAGCTCAGATGAAGCAAGGAACTTTTGATTTTACTGTGTTTATGCCTGAGTATAGTTAGGCTGGAGTTTGTGAAGCAGAAGAAAAATAATCATATGTCCTTACTGAAAACAGAATGTTCTACCTTCCGTTCTGCCTGAAAGATAAGTCTTGGGGGATCCTAATGTTTATCCCAAATGTTTCATATAGACATCCATTTCCTTAATCAGCCAGAAGCATTGCCAATATTAAGCCAGGAAAGCAAGTAGCTGGAACCTGGGAACTAGCAGAGCAGAACACGATGTGTGTTTGTAATTGAAAGGGAGGTGAACAAAATATTTCATTTGGCTGAATATTGCTCAACAACTTCTGAAATCATTCAAAGATAAACTTAAAATTCACTACCTTGTGTTCTTGCCTGCATCCTTAGTATATGTGAAGAAAGGTAAAGAGTGCCACAAAATCTTTGCTCTTGACACTTCTGTCACCATTGCAAATATTATTTGATATGGTAGTTTCACCTACAAAAGGATTGCCACTCATTTTTTGCAGAACACGTAAAACTGCGTGTGGAAAATATTGCCCTCTTCACTGAAACCTTTTAACAGTTGGTTCCCTTCTGAGCCCAAGGCAAGATGATCAGTTGACAGAATACCTTATTTTGATGTCAGTTGCTACTCAGCAGCTTCAATCAAGATGAAACCTCCTGAAAACTGCCTTAATAGATCCTGTAATTGGTTAGACTTGAGATTTGCCAGAGCTCTTATTTCAAAATCTTCTGTTTTCCTTCACTTGTCAACAAATGCTTATTAGACAAAACCAAACAAACAAACACAAATAAACCCCGAAACAACCAAAACCTTCAGTGACACTTTCAGCTGTCATTTTCTTTATAAATATGCAAATGAAACTGAATTTGATATGATTGACTAGATGGCAAAACATAACTACTGCTCAGGTTTAAAAAAAAAGGTAACCACTTATAATAGACACCTAGAATTTTTTTTATTAGTTCCTTAGTCTTCAAATGAGAAGTCCTGTTTCTGACGGGTACATAAGGTTGTCTGAGTACATATAAATAAATAGAAATCTACATATAAAGTGACAAGATGCAAGAAGCATTACTTCTGGCTACCTAAGCACCACATGGGGAACTGTGCATATATCTTTTCGTATTTACTGCGCTCATGTACTATTCAAGTTCTCAGGCTGAGATGGAAGATAGAATCCTATACTAGACTAGCTTAAATCTCAGAGACATTCAGTGTCACAGGCATTAGTCTAGTGTGATGTTACACATTAGGTCTACATTATTGGGATAACTACTTCACTGGAAGAACTGCCTTAGAATTAGAGCTGGAAAAATTCATAAAACTCTCTTTATAGAAAGAGTTGTAGAGATCTGCTTTGATAAAAATAAAGTTTTTAGCAAAGAAGGGGTCTTCACCAGGTTTTTATCATGTTATTGACATCCACATAACCTTGGAATGAAGGCACTTTCTTCTCACCTTAAAATCCATATCAGGGTTTCTGCTATCATGTAAATTAATGCATACAAACACAAATGAAGCCTCTTGATACTTTGGGCAATAGTACCACCACAGCTGAGTGTGGCACTGCCATAGTGTTAGGTCTTGAATATGCTAGTAGATCTTAACAATCTTGACCAGCTTCACCTGAGACATACACCTACACATCCTCTGGGAGCTCCATTTATCTCCTGAGCACCTAGATCTTGTCTGAGTTATGTTAAAGCTGACTCACCTTGCTGACTGATTTTCCTGGAAGAACCATAGATGTACATTGTAGATTGCTTTGCCTTCAGTCTCATTTTTGGCCATGTCCTGCTGTTTGTGGCTGAACTGCCTAAATAGACACCAGACCTCACCTTGTCTAGTCCTGCTCAAATACTGTGGGTCTGTGACCTTGTTGATGAGGGCACTGTCTGTGCTATGGTGGTCTTTGGCTCCTTGATGCAGAGCTCAAAATGTCAAGTGTTGCTGCATTTTGAGGCACAGGTGGCTGTTCAGAAGATGAAACATGATAAGGTCATGAAGGGCACTAAATGCTATCCCCATAATTATCCAGAAGCTGATATTTGTCAAACAGGCCAAGTATCTTACACTAGTGAGTGTATTAGAAATCTGTCTCCTTGTGGGATAATTACTAGAGGTGACCTGGAAATCAAACTTGTATTAAAAAAATGGAATTGTTCACATGTTAAGGAAAGGTGTAATATTAAAGAAGCTATCAAGGTGAAGTCGCACCTCCAAGATGCAACCACCCTACACTGAGGTTGCATACTGAATTTTCTTAAATCAAAGCAAGAGAACTTTACACCAATCATAACAAAAGTATGTATGACTAGAGTAACTCAAGCTCCGCCTGTCCAGGTAAAAGTAACGTAAAAGTAATCCGAGAGAGGAGGACGTTAGGGAAGACACCATTGTCAGAGAAGTCACAATTGTGGACCATTCCTGACTCCTGAGACTACTCAACGGTCTGAGACTCTCTTCTCCCCTCATACGGACACCTTTGGGTAAGATTTGACCACTCCGTTATACTGAGTGTATCCCCAGAAAAACTTAGGAATCTCTCTAGAGCCGCTTTTTCATTGTGTGCGTTTACTTCCTAACATTTGCACGTGCTTTGCAGACAGTGCATTTATCACCAGCAATCCATAAGAACCTGTACTCTATTGCTTCAATAAACTGCACTTCCACTAAGCTAGCTGTAGAATCTTCATCCGGCACCACCTAACTTCTTAAGTGTGGCCATGAGAGTCCATGCATCATGATTATGCTGAAGGTGCAGTGCAATATTTGTGAGCCCGCAATTGTGGTGGACTTAGACCACTGAATTGGCTATCACTCAGAATCTAAGCCTGTCTGCCTCCAGCCCCTCTAATATCTGAGGACAACCTGAAACGCAAGGGGGTTTCTTATCTGCCAAATTACTTCATCTCTTAATGTAACACTCCTTTCCAGTTTTGTTGATATTTCTGTTAAAAAATATATAATGTGACATAATAAACTGCATTTTATTGGTTCTCACAGTACATATAAAGTATACAGTCACCCTATAAATAGTAAGCATTATTCAAATAGAGAGATGGAGAATGTCAGTGTCATTGATGTCAATGTCCTTGAAAAGCTGTCAGAAAGTTGAGCATCTTTGTTCACCCTCTCTGACTCTTCCATTTCATCCTCACTGAAACAAAATTACACTGATATAAAGGACAAACCATCCCAGATTATTACTGCTACAGATTGCTGGAGTATATTGCGGCACCACAATCACGTTATGTGTTGTAGTGAAATTTACTGGCCTCACTATGTTGTATTCCAAAGAAGTCACTGAATCAAATTTTCATATCTTACCTGTATTCAAAATAAATAATAAAAAAGTATCCACAAAAAAAGTTTGCCATATAGAAAAAAAATCCCATGTATATTTTCTAGTCCTTCCTTTTCCCTAAAGGAAAACATTTGTCAAATGAGGTAGATTTGATGCTGCAGCTTGACAGAAATTAAAAGGATTGTGCTACATACAGCAAAAGGGAATGCATTTCTTGCTACTTAAAAGCCTGAAATTTCCTTTTTATTGGAAGGGAGGAACATACAGTTAAAACTAAAAGATGTCAAACCAAAATCTAATAAATAATTGTCAAAAATAATTGTGCCAATCTTTCATTCCTCTTTCTAATTGGTTCAACATTGTTGATTTGTGTAAGGTATTCACTGTATAAAACATTTCTTTAAGTCTAGTGTTAAGTAGAGAGTCTAATAGAGATATCTACCTACATGTTTAATACTGGTTTTATTCAGCATTAGATCTTTTGCCTAGTTCAGTAATCACTGTTATGGTTTTTGACATTAATTATTACTATTATCACATTAATTATTGCTATATTATTAATAATAGCCATAAATAAAAATCATGAGGCAAAATGCTGTTACCTGGCTCAAACTGGAACTTACTGGTATATATATTCACCTAATCCATGTCAATAAAAACACAATGTAAATAAAAACACAATAAAAAACTTATCAGAGCACTCTTTTAACCCAAACCAAAGGAAGCCAAGTGATTAATACCATGATAAAGCCATAGGAATGAATGCATATCTGATAGAGTACATTGATAGAAATGAATGATTATTGCTACATATGAAAGAAGATACCCTACGCTCAGGAAAACAGGAAATGAAAGAGTGATAAAGCAAATAAGGTATTTCATACCATATCAATGAAAGCCATTTAATGTAACTTAATGCTTCAAAAACAACTTTTAGAAAAGGAAAAAGAAATAGCAACTTATTTTTGAGCTAATAAATGTATCAGACAGGCTTTTTATATTTTCAAAGAGCCAAAATTCTTCAGGTTCTCTGTCTGTATTGCTTTTTTCCATTTGTGATGTGTTTACACCACTTCTTTAACCTCTAGCACATTTGAACATCAGAGGGCACAGGGGAAAACTTCTGACTTATAGGGCGTCTTGGATTTTGCCATATTTGATTCTTTTGTCTGTAATTGAGGAGGAAACTCTTGAATCACAGAATAGCAGAATCACAGAATGTTAGGAGTTGGAAGGGACCTCGAAAGACCATCCAGTCCAACCCCCCTGCCTGAGCAGGATCACCTAGACCAGATCACACAGGAATGCATCCAGGCGGGTTTTGAATGTCTCCAGAGAAGGAGACTCCACAACCTCTCTGGGCAGCCTGTTCCAGTGCTCCATAACACTTACAGTAAAAAAGTTTTTCCTCCTGTTCAGATTGAACCTCCTATGCTCCAGTTTGCACCCATTGCCCCTTGTCCTGTCATTGGCCATCACTCAGAAGAGCCTGGCTCCATCCTCCTGACACTCGCCCTTTACAAATTTTTCAATATTAATGATGTCACCCCTCCTAGCTCCCTCAGCCGCTCCTCATAAGGGAGATGTTCCACTCCCTCAATCATCTCTGTGGCTCTGCGCTGGACTCTTTCAAGCAATTCCCTGTCCTCCTTGAACTGAGGGGCCCAGAACTGGACGCAATATTCCAGATGTGGTCTCAACAGGGCAGAATAGAGGGGAAGGAGAACCTTTCTTGACCTACTCACCACATCCCTTCTGATACACCCCAGGATGCCATTGGCCTTCTTGGCCACAAGGGCACATTGCTGGCTCATGGTCATCCTGCTGTCCACCAACACTCCCAGGTCCTTTTCTGCCTGGCAGCTTTCCAGCTACTCATCCCCCAAGCCTGTAGCACTGCATGGAATTATTGTGACCAAAGTGCAGGACCCGGCACTTGGCCTTGTTGAACCTCATACAGTTGGCCTCAGCCCATTGATTCAGCCCATCCAGGTCCCTCTGCAGAGCCTTCCTACCCTCAGGCAGATCAACACTCCCTCCTAACTTAGTGTCATCTGCAAACTTGCTGAGGGAGCACTCAATCCCCTCATCCAGATCATTCATAAAGATGTTAAACAGAACTGGCCCTAAAACTGAGCCCTGGGGAACACTGCTTGTGACTGGTCACCAACTGGATTTACCTCCATTCACCACAACTCTGTGCTTGGCCATCCAGCCAGTTTTTAACCCAGTAAAGCGTATGCCCGTCCAAGTCATTCCAGCCAGCTTCTCCAGGAGGATGCTGCTGGGGGTGGTGTCAACAGCCTTGAAATACAAGGACAATCTCTCCTTTTTTTTTATTCCTTCTCCACATAGTTCTTTTTTTGTCTCTGTAATTCTACTAGATTTTTCACTTTGTGTGAAAGAGCTCTATTGCTAGATGGGAAATCAAAGTACTGTTTCTTTTCAGAGAGAGATTTCATTTCTCTTTATCCACCAAGGTGGTATTGGAGTTTCCTCATGTAGAATGAAACACAAAAAAAAAGCAAAAAGCAAACCAAACATTTTTCTACCAGGGACATACGATTGGAGGCTTCTTGTAATGCTGTATTGGTTACTGATAAGGCTTTTAGAGTTTCTAGGCAAAGAAAAACAAGTTATCCCAAGAGTATTGACTCCTGGAAACTGAGAAATCAAAATAAAAAACTAATAAATATTAAATAGTTCTGCTCCCTTGGTCTGCTACGGCTAGACTCAGCTATTTATCTATAATTAGAATTAATGTAGCTCAGTTCTACTACTTTTACTTGTGCTTAAATCAATAAAGCTTTTTGTGTCTGGAGGAATTCATTTTGACTACAAAGTATGTTTAAGTCTTCTTTTATAGTAGCAATCAGCCTAGAAAATAAGAAAAATAGCAAGGTGGGGCTAAAAGAGTTTTTTAATGAAAACTCAGGGTAAAATAATGATCTTATGATATTGAGAATACTTTATAAAATTAGTCGGTATAACACATCACTGTGAGATGATCTGAATCCAGACAGGAATTAAGTTAGAAATGATCCTACAATACTTGGGAATAGTAACATTGTATTTAAATATGTGACACAATCAACCCTAGCTTCAAATTACTTGGCTTACATATAGTTTACGTGCATGAGGCTCTCTGTGGCTGCAAAACCATGTCAGGATGCTGATAATAAATACTGAGCTGTAGGCTGCTATGGCAACGATGGTAGCAGTACAGGAGTCAGCTAATTTTAGACTAGTTTGGATATGTCTGCAGAGATTACAGTTACAATATTGCCTGTAGTAAAAACATAATCTTAGATCACTTCAGCGTCTTAAAATATGAAGTAAATCCTGTATACCCAAAAGTCACGTTTAGATGTGTGGGATGTAGTACTGAATATTTGAGCAACTTTAGACTTTTTTTTTTCCTTTATATTCCAAGACCTATTGTAGTAATCAAGGCATTGACCTCCATGACCAGAATATATACTTGAGGCAAACCTAGTCTGCCTGAGATTTCTTTCAGTATTTACTATATTGAAAATCCCATAATCTCCTTGGTTATTGAATGCTAAAAGTCCATACTTTCCCCCTGGGAATCAATGGAAGTTTTCAATTTGGCATAATATTCATGGTTAATAGTTATGACATTAAGATGGGAACAGAGCATCTAATTTTTACACCAGTAGGGAATAACATAGTGCAGTGATGGAGATTGCATTGAATTACAACAAATACAAGTCACTAGTCTAGGCAGAATGACAAATACCTTGTGCAGTTAGGCCCAAAGGTAACTTTTGGCCTTCAGTAGTCAGCCTTTCACACAGTCACACTTTCACTGTGTTGCTGATGGAAAGTTGAAATTAGAATTTGGTTGTAGATTAATATTAGTAAATTATTATACCACGAATTAATATTAAGAGGTTCCCTGAGGAAATTAGAGAATTGAGCTAAACACAATCAACTGTTTTAGGTTTTAAAATATGGTATCTGCTGAAAACAGATACTCTGACAGAGTATTTTTATTTTTATTTTTTATTATTTTTATTGTTATTGTTATTTTTCTTGTTATTTTTATTTTTATTTTTTAATTATAGACTGATTTAACAAAAAGTTCTTGCAGATCTGAGGGTTGTTAAAGATTTTGATGCTTCTCATTTTGAAAGGTGCTTGAGAAACCTTTAGATTGAGACGCCTAAAATAAGTACGTTTAGTTTATTTGCCTGACACTGCTTCCATTATTAAAGCATGGCTTACTGTAATTTAAACAGAAGTTTCCCTTGATCTCACAGCTGAGAATAGGAGTGATTCCCTTGCCAACAAATTATCTAAATATTCTCACTTTACACATCTTATTATAATTTCATCCCAGGTTATCTGGGTTGCAGGGAAAATACTATAAAGGCGAAAGCGCAGCTGGAACTTAATGTAGCTAGTGCTGTTAAAGACACAGGGTTTCTACAAATACATTAGCAACAAAAGGAGAACTAAGGAGAGTCTCCCCCCTCTAGTAGATGTGGGGGGAAGCATAGTGACCAGGGATGAGGAAAAGACTGAGGTAATTAATGCCTTCTTTACCTCAGTCTTTAGTAGGAAAACCAGCAGTACTCTGGGTACCCAGCCACCTGAGCGGGAAGACAGAGATGGCAAGCACAGTGAAGCCTCCATAATCCATGAAGAGGTGGTTAGTGACCTGCTACACCACTTAGATATGCAAAAGTCTGTGGGGACAGATAGGATCCATCCCAGGGTCCTGAGGGAGCTGGC
>NW_010199639.1:0-273 GCF_000695765.1 Mesitornis unicolor
CTTTGGAGAAGAGCTTTGAACTTCTCAGATGCTGCCATGACGGAAAATGTGGAGACATTGTGTCCTTCTGCTGAAGAAAGGGACCACAAAGTACCAAACCACTGATACCTTTTCCTTCAAACACTGTCCCTTACAATGGGGATAAAAACTTGCTAGTGTCTATTGTGTGATACACACACAACCCGTTGTTGTATCGCAATCTGATCCCTAACTCCCTGTCCGTCTAATCTTTAACCTTGGGGCTTCAGCTTCACAACCAACTTATCCCTGATC
>NW_010199640.1:0-4299 GCF_000695765.1 Mesitornis unicolor
ATCCCTAACGTTCTGGGATTCTGTGAAGTGTGAGTTCTGAGACTTTACTTCTGATGATCCTGACAGAGTTTTTGTTCCAGAATAGCTAAAGTTCATGAGATGCACTGAACATATCTTTTTAAATTGTATTTACATTTCAAAACATTTCAAATCTCTGAAAGCACTTCTCAAATCAGGTAACACAACTCAGACTTGCATCTTGAAGGGAAAAGTTTATATGATTCAGTGACCTAAAATTTCCCTAAAAAAAGTTATGAAAACAACTGGGTCCTAAGACCTCGAATGTATAGCTCCTTTCAGGATGATTAAACAATTATGGAAGTTCAACCCCCCAAAATACAAAATAATTTCACTGTGCTTCTTGCTAAACCACAGCAGATTGAACATGAGCAATTAAGGACAGGAGAGGAGTCTTACAAGACAGACTCCACTGAGGCACAACAAAAGGGGAAAGTTGTGAATGTTACTCCTGGTAACCATAACTCACTTCAAGCACAGCTTCTCCCTAGTGAAAGGACAAGGCTCTTCTGTAGAAGCACACCTACATAATACTTCAAAATATTTTTCTTAAATTATTTGTGTATTTCATGTTTCATCTTTCAGTGATCTCATAGTGCACCATCTGGGGCCAATTACAGGCTCATCACAATAATCACTGTCAAAGAATTAATCCATTTTAATCTCATACAGTTTACATATTCAAACCACTTGAAAAAAATATGATCAATTTCCGTAATCTATAAAAAGAAGCTTTTGCAGGAACTTGGCTGTATTGCTCTCATCCCCCCGCAGGCTGAAACACATTTAATGATGGAAAAGTTTTACTAGCCCAGGGACACAACTATAGTCTTATTTCCTTAAACACATCTGTTGCTTTACAGGCAATTTTTATATCAGCCAGCACAAGCAAGTGTGGTTTGCACAAGTGCCTTCAAAGAAAAACCATCACTAACCAAAAAGGGAGGACTCAGACAGGATGATTGCCAAAAACCTATTTTCTCTTCAGAAACCTGCACTGCCATCCACACTGTGCTCATGTTCCAGTTCTGTATCCCTAAAAAAACAGCATACTGTCAGAAAAAAAAGTTTCAAGAAGTCAACTTTATGACAATTTTATTCTTCAGAAGTAAACTGTGCAACCGTGATATTAAATCATTATTTGCACTTTAAAACAAGAAATCACCAATCAGCATTTACATTCAAATACTCGAAAAGTTGTTTCAGCACTACTAGAAGACAATCCTCTCACCACTCATCTCACTGCAGCTCCATCAGCATTTACTTCACTTACCCCTCATCCTTGAGAGAGACTATTTATTTCCAGGAATTCTGCAGAGAGACCACTTATTTCCAGGAATTCTGCAACGATTCTCCAAAAAACATTCTGTTCCCTCCTCATCTAGAGCTATACCCTCAACTTACTCACAGATGTCTCTTCAGAAAACTGACCTGCTATATCAAGCCAGATCCAAATTTTTTCCTAAGTTAGCTTGAATACATTCCCAGTTACAATGCCAGTTATTTCAGTATGAGCACATCCACCCATCAAAATTTAACCTCATGTCTGCAGTGAAATTGAATCAATCTTCTAAAAGAGCTGACACCTCAGACACATCAAGTTGATGCCTATCACGTCAGCAGTTCCACTCCTCACCTTTGTAACAACTTCAACCTCACTGATGTGACTATTAAAAAAAAAAAATCAATTGCCATCGCATTCTCCCCATATACCCAAAATGTTCTTCTGCAAAAAGACATGAAAAAGGAAAAGAGCAAATGTTAAAAGAGGTCATCTTCAGTAAACATAAAATTAGGCAGCACCGACAATTCCTGATAAAGTTTCAAGCACTGTAGAAAATTTCTGTATCACAACAGTGCACAACTGTCTGGGTATGCTTGATGCACTCTGTGCTTCAAGAAAATAAAATCAGTATTTTACTGAGCTCATTCTAAAACAGATACTGGATTAAACCCCACACACTCTTGCTTCTTCTAAGTGTGATTTTCTGAGGAAAAATAGCCTAAATAATTGTATCTTCTGTCCTTGAGCTTATCCACTCTAAGTCTCAACAACGTGGGGCATCATTAACCAGTTTTAGCAAGTAATTTTTTTTTTTTTTAATTTCTTCCAAGTTTTAGGCTTTCAACACAGCAGGACAGAAGACAAACACCAAGACAGGCAGTACAGCTGAAAAGCAACTGTGTCAATTCATACTCACCTGCTCTGTTTGGGCTATTCACTGGCTGATGAGCACATACACAGCTCCAAACCAGCCACCGCCTGTTTTGTCTCTTGCCCAACCATTCATCATGGCCCACACATAGACTGGGCCTCTCAGTGGCCAAAACCATTCTATGAGCAAGCCTTTCTTTAAGTAAAACAATGCAAAACTGGGCACTAACTGGCTCCAACTACCACCAACAGACAATGCTCCATGGGCACCAGCAATCCAGACACAGGGTCACCAAAGACAGCAGGTTAAATATCTGATAACCAGTGGAGTGAGAGTACTTTCTGTACCTATTATGAAGATGAGCATTATCTTATTCCAACACATCCCATCTTTCCAAGACAGTCAGGACTTCAAAGACTTAGTGCTACTGAAGTCAAGCAGTTGCAAAAGCTTTCAAGTAATGGCTTCAAGCTCCTAAACACCCAATTAAACACAACCAATGTTAAACCTTCATCTGAACAATTTTGCTTCCATGATGTCTGCAGTATTTCAAACTTTGCAGGAGGAGAAACTTCTAGCTACTTACAGCACACAATATTGTGTCCGTTTTTTGCAAAAGGAGGGAAGAATTATTCTGAAACAAAACAGCTGTTACAAAAGGCCCAAAAATAACATTCTAATGAGAGATTTCTTACAAAAGCTACAGAAATGCACATCTGCAGTTATACCTTCAAAATATAAAATGTAGCCCCTTAATATTTTAAAGCTATCCCTATTGTTTCAAAGATACAACAACCTTGGGCACAACAAAGCCAGATAAAAGAATTAGCAAGAGGAAAAATCCTCTCCCTGCAATGGAAAATTTTCATCTCTTCAAGCAAGGCACAGAGATGTTCAGCCGGACCTGCGTTGCCTGGAGACCAACCGCAGCTTCTTGCCAACAGGGACAAGCTAAGCATCAGCAAATTCAACAACTGATAAGAGGATGAACTGAATGAGAGGCAGCAAGTTTTTCCACACACCAGTGTAAAAACCTGATAGCTTTCAGATGATGGTTCTAGCCCATGCTCACTAGACACACAAGAATTATGATGAATATAAGATATCAGCCTAATAAAGCTTCAGGCTCCACAAACTGGCTCTTACCCCCACACTTCCAGGTACAGCTAGCACAGTAAACCACATTCAAGTCAAAATTTTTATTTGCAACTCCATTTCTGCACTTTCAGTCTTTCGATGCAGTATCTGAACTTCTGGAATACGCTCTTATCCATTCAACAAGTTCTGTGTTTAAGCACTGGTGCAGAAACATTAAGGAAGCCAATGAACTACACCAAAATGGAAGCACCACCTCCTCGGCTTAACATTAAAAACCACATCAAATTGTGCTCCACTTTAAAACCCGGCCTTTGCTCCCAGCCTTTCCCACCTGAGGCGCAGCTCCCCAGGCAGGACAGCATCAGAAGCATTACCCAGGAGACACCTGTGTTGCCTATTTTGGGTCTGGAACCACTCCCAAGCTTAGGCAGACACTGACCATGGGTGCAGTGCTCCTGACCTCCCCCAGAGAAACCCCTCAACTGGCTCCTCATTTCCAAACACCATCAAGTGAGAATCACCAAAAGTAACTGAATGTAACATCAGTTACTCCAGAACTTATCTAATTCAATTCACTAAAAGTATTCAGACAGTAAAGAATTTTTAAGATTTTTAAGAACTACTATTTATCCCTTTGGATGCAACATCCATGTGGAATTTCTGTTGGTAGGTTTTTTTTCACCGTCAACCTGTCAGCATAAACTTCCCTGCTCTCCTTATTCCTAAACCAAACAGGCAGACATTTGTGACCCTAGCACCACAGCTGACAGACTAAGGCACCCTTAATTATCACAAGGTTTAAACCCTTCCCCTACTTCTTAGAAAAGAATATTCACAAAATGTCCCCTCACACTCCCCAGCTGACCAGAGAACAATTCCAGTACCACCACACCAGTGACCTGGCCAGAAGCACACCCACTGACACACAGCTAAGAGCCGCTCTCTTTAACATCTTCTCTCATCCTGTTTTTCACACCTGCATGCCTGAAAAATCTGAAGTCTTACTTGCAAGCAACTGGTAGGGAAA
>NW_010199640.1:4330-5834 GCF_000695765.1 Mesitornis unicolor
GAGCTCAGAGCCCAGCACTCATAGGACTGCCCACCATCCAGTTCTCCAGCCCCTTCCCAAGTTACCACACCACATGGTTATGACAGCCTCATCCACCTTTTCTCAATAAGAAATAGCAACATAAACAGGCTTATATTGCTTGTATGACTGAAGCACCACAGACAAGATAACAGATTATTACTTTAAAAAGGTACAAATAGCAAAGACAGAAAAAGGGTAGGAAAACGGCTTCTCAATTAAATGAATTAACATAAATTTACAAAAAGCTACCTTGCCAAGTTCAAGGTCTGAAATTTTTACAAACAAGTACTTATGAATGGCTGTAATTCCTCCTGGAAATCCTTTCCACAGCCCTTAATCAGGAGACACTTCTGAGCACTTAAGATTATTCTTTTTTTGAAGAAATATTCCTGAATTCTGGCGGTTAAGTTGTTGGATTCTTCCTCATTTAGTAATATACTTTAATCAAGAAGAAAATCGTAACAAGCAGGAAGATGCTGAACAGGCCGAATGCAAACAAAAGTCCATTTTTAAAATACATATATTTGTGTATGGATGCTATGTAACTGCCCCCTTAGATGTTCGTGAGTCTAAAAAAAGCATATGGGCACTGGATGCATATCTGAAACACCTAAGTATGTGGGACACATAAGGCATTACGTCAATAAAATAAAAAGACAGGCTAGAAGCAGAGGGCAATTAAATTCCAGCATATATCAGGATGTTATCATGGGTGTTAAACACACATACTTTTCAGAGTGGAATTAAGGCCAAGGACATATCAGGGTGTAACTACCAACAGGCTGTTATTCTATCAACGATAACGTTTATTTTCTTAAGCAAAATTTCCAAAGCCTCAACCGAAAGTGTTTTTGTTTAAAAGCCTGAGGGCTCCAAGCCTCGTTAACAAGGCAGTATAAATCTGTGATGCTCAAAACAGCTCGTAACAAGACATCACCCAGCGTTTCCGTTTACACAGAAGAGGGGTATTCGTGGGCATCACGTCCGATTACACAACACCTCCCGAAGCACCTTTATTTTTTCATCTTGGAATATCTCCGAGCGTATGAAGCAGTCGTCAAACCTGCAGCCCATCCATCACCCAGGCAAAACGGAAAACCAACGTCTCACGATTCAGACAAATGAGAACTGCTGAGTAACAGCAAGGGGCGACAACCGGATCCGAGGTCACCCACCCACGTACGGCCCCATAACCGCGGGTCCCCGCCCGGAGCCAAGGCCGGCGCTGCCGAAAGACCGCCCGTCCCGGGAGACCCCCGCCACCCTGCAGCCCCGCGGGGGGAGAGCAAGGATCGGCAGGAAACGCGACGCGGTGTGCGAACGGGGATGCTCCATGAACGCTGTCGTCACCTCCCCACTCCCATTCCGGACATAACCCACATCCCGAGGGTGACGCCAGGCCAGAGCCCTGCTGCCCCTCCCCCGTGGAGACACCAAGGCAGTGCCTCCTCCCACTGAGCTCAGCAATGCCCCTTCCCCTGCC
>NW_010199641.1:0-5823 GCF_000695765.1 Mesitornis unicolor
TATTTTAAAGTACCCTCAAAGTTTGATCCTTAAATCTACAAGCAGAAGTTTTAGGAAGCCCATTGCTGACTGGGAGCACCAGAAAGCAAACCCAAGGAATCCCTACACCATTACATCTGTGCAGCTTCTGGGACAGAAAAGAGATTGAGCTGAGCACAAATACTCCAGATATTCGAGTCATAAATGCCAGATAAACTCAATCATTTCATATAACCAGTGAACAAGCTTCAGACTACTTGACTGGATTCTATCAGCAAGTTAAAAAACCCTGATTTCCAGTTCCTTTATACAACTGGCACAGACCTCTGCCCGCAGTTGTGGCTGAGACTTTTACTGGTAAAGCTGCCAATCTTTTTTTAGGGGTAAGGCAACAATGCACTGCCTGGACCAGCAGCAAAGCCAGGTAACTGTTAAAGCACTCAAAGCTTAAAGAATAAAGCTGGGAACATAGACTAAAGATTCACTTTTCTTCATGGTAAATTTAAAGACTGCAAGATCCCCAAAAAACAACGTATGAGTTGTTACATCAGCGTTTATCCAGTGGCAGATCACCAAACTACGTCCACAAACTGTCACGATGTGACCGACATCGACTACAGCGCTCCACCAAGGATCTTGGTTACAAAATACCCCACCAGCAGGCCAGGACATCCAAAAATCCAGAGGCCAACAAAATACAAGGAAACAACCAACTCCAGCCTTGCACAGACTCGTAACAAACAACACTCGACCTGGAGCGCTCCCCTGGTCCAATTTCCTTTTAATCCATAGACCCTCCATAAAGCAACTGAGTGAAACCCATCCCCTGCAGCCCAATGAAAAGCACCAATCAGAAGATTTCTCTTTCTGCCTCACTATAACGAGATTCAACCGGCAACACACCGCATGCGTGTTCTCCAAGGCACGCAGAAGTACCAAAAAAAGCTAATTCTGTTTTTCGGTGGTTGGCCAGACAGCACACAGGGCTCCTGCACGCAATTCACAGCAGATACTTGATGTAACACACCCCAGTACTCCAAACTACGTTGATGAAGCCATGACATCTTTTGTATAAGGTGCCTCAAAGAGCTAAACGTTCCTGCCTGTGCATCCAAAAATCTATAAACTAAGGATATAGACTCCTCACAGAAGGTGAGGGTAATTGTCGGGTTTCCCCAGCACAGAAAGGCATCCTACCAGAAAGCAAACATCGCTCATCTGTAACGTTTTACACCGCTGGGTGCTGAGGTGAAGTTTTCTAACAGCACCCCTCGCCGTCACGTGAGAGCAGCACTGCGTGGACTTAAATCTGCACCTTACGAAAGGTGACCTGGATTTGCACTGTGAAAGCAGGTCAGTCCTTTCAGACACCATCCCTGTGTGTTTACTGCCCATTGTTCTCGCAGCACGGGGGCATCCTCTCACAGCCGTGAGGAAGCACTGCAGCCTCTGAGACACAGAGGTGTGGGAAAGGAAAGGCTGGAAGAAAAGAGGTGCTGGGGCGAGGTTGGGCCAGCACTGAAAACAGACTTAAAATACACTTCAGATATACTCACGATATCCTGGCAGATGTACCCAATGGCCTCCAACGTTGACTCTTTCATGTGCTCGGTGCTGTGCTGATTTGTAACGTTCGCTACCAACTGGGGGATGAGTTCAGGCCATTGGTTCATGGGGATCTCGGCGCAGGCGATGCCGGCCACGCACTGGGAGGCTGAGCTGGGCCTGTACGTTTCTGTGCCCAACGTCTGCAAAACCTGCGGAACGGAGCAGAGGGCCATGGTTTGACATCACAGTGACCAAAGAGAATGGTGCTGGTTTGCCACCCAGATCTTTGCTTGTCGTTATTCCCAAAACACCCCTTCCCCAGCTCTGCTTTCTCCTGCTGCAAACAAGGCCGTGACTATGGACAAAGGTTTGAAATGAACTCGGCCATGGCCGCCCCTTTCAGGAAGGGAGCTACAGCTGGGGGATTACAGGCGCTGCGACCACATCCTTTAAATCCCAAACACAATGCTGTGCGCCATAACGCGCAACAATGACTCACCAAACAATTCCTCCCCGCTTCACTATAAAGCAAAACTGTGAAAGCTTAACAAATTGTGGTTTAAAATCCATCCCCCCCACTCCTCCAAATACTGGACTGTTTATGCCAAGATCATCTGAATAAGAGTTAATAATTTTCATTCATTTTAATTGCAATCAATCAGAAGAATGATTTTTTGGGTATATGTCAATAACATTTCTTTAAAAAAAAAATAAAGAAGGGAGGAGCATGCATTTGTTTTAGCATTTCCATTGATACATCTCCAGTTGCCATATATCCACTTAAAAAATACTGTATTCCTAAAGTATTCCTAATAAACCACTTCTGTTAGCTTCAGCACACAACACACAGCTCCTGTTTACAGTATCAGTTCACCCTTAGCTGGCATCAGTGTAAATTGAGGACTAATGTTGTACCATCATCACCTGCCCAACCTTATTCTGCTTTATTCAGGTTCCATTATTACCAAAAAAAAGCTGTATCAAGCATATGGCCAACTTGTACCAATTGCTGTGCACATCCACGCACACCTTTGCTCCCATCAGCCCAAAACCACTAAGCCACCAGTTCTGCCATTGCAAGTTCTGAACTTGAATTATCAGTGAACACAGAAATCCTCGGGTAAATTCTCCATCTGCGGGAAAATTCAACAATAGAATTTCCTATTTGGAACTTGCAAGTTTTTGATCGTATTCTACTCTGAAAGCCTGCTAGGCCCTGTGTAAATGTGTGTGTTCTGACACAGAAAACGCCTCAAAGATGGTAATGCAGATTGTGAAACGGTTGAGGAAGCTGTTCAGGTGCAAGAAAAAGCAAACAGCAATGCAGCTGTAGTCATGCCATGTCCGATAGCTCCCACAGCCACACGAGAGTGCTCAGAGGCTCCTTGTAAAAGTATTTACAGGAGTAAGTGTAAAATCAGCAGGTTTGGCTTTTTACCCAAATAATTCTACGGATTAAACGTGCTACAAACAACAAAGCACCCATCAACTGCCAAGGACATTGCTTGTCCACGGAAGGCAGCATCCAGCCAACAGGAGACTCCTCAGATGGTAAAGCATGGACAAGACATTCAGCACTCATCACCCCCACGAGAAAACAACAGGCAGAGACCCAAAAGGCCCCAGACTTACATAGTTCTTGACTTCCCTGCGGGCGTTGGCGTCGATGGCGAGCCATCTCTGTTGGTACTGGGCCTTGATGTCGGGGTCCTTGGACGTCAGGGAGTTCTTGATCTGCAAGCCGGCCGCCACACGAGCAACTTGGCTGTTGCCGGGGTTTGCCAGCACTCTGGACAGTTCCACCAGGAAGGTCGGCTGTGGAGAGAGGAGGGCTCAGACCCGGTGAAAAACATCCCCATCCACCCAAAAAACGACACCATGACTCACCCCAGCTCTTTCTCCACCAGGGCAACAGCAAAGCGCCACCACGGCGGCTCTATCCCGAGATTACGGGCGTTAAGCTCCTAATTAGAACCGCTGGGAAGCGACGTAAGTAGGCATTGACTTTGCTGGATTTTTTTCAGCTTGGGAGACGTTACCTTCCGTGCTCCTGCCTGCTTTAAGTATTCCTTTAAATAAACTGCTCAGGTCGGATGCCAAGATATGTATTTTCTGGATGGATATCAAACGTGGCGAAGAGTAACTCTCTGCTACTTATTTCCTTGCTTCAAGGCAAACGCCTGAACCATAATTTAACACAGGGGTTGTTAAAACGTGAAAGCAGACGCCGCTGTGGTGCGATACAAGGTTTGTGAGATGACAAACGTGCTCCTCTGTAGCCAAAGGAACATGAAGATGAAGATCACCCCCTCCAAACAGCGGATAAAAATACCTGGCATTGGTGCCACTGCTGGTGCGAGCTACTGAGAAATGCCTCCGTGTTTAAATCCCTTCCTCATCTGACAGCTTTACATCTCGGGGACTTCCGCTGTGTACAGGAGGCAGCTAAAGTTTCAGCAGCAGAGCTTTCTCATTTCGCTGGCCCTGCTCAGAAAACCTTTCTAGGAAACAGTGGAAACAGCTGCACCGCGCTCAAAACCAGTTCACACCAAGCAGGAACGCGGCTTTCCTGAAAATCTTTAACATTCAGTTACATGTAACCCGCTTTATAATCTCTGTAACAGGATCTTAAGATAGACACAAGGATTTAGGGCACCAAAAAGCCATTTTTAAAACTAACTTTGAGAAGCCCAACAGAAACACAGAGTAAGTCCAGTGCGTCGGACTCCACATTTCCAAAGAAAAATGTTATCTGGGCTATCCAGCACCCTTCAACATTCAACTTGCAGAATTTGGAATCGAAACTATGGGACAACTTAAACTGATGAGCGTAAGCCGTGTGAGATACTCTGAAATTTTAATGAAACAGAAGAAGCCCCTACACTAAACCACTGCTCGAGCACCAAGATCGCTCACGTTTTATACACTGGTTTTCTTAAAAGCGAGGCATCATCCAAAAGAAGTTCACAAGACAAAATAAAAGCGTTGCTTCTACTTTTGAGAAGAGAACTGTACTAAAATTCAAAGGTGAAGAAGCACCCTTGGATTTCTCACTTATACATTAGCAAAAAAAAAAAAAAGTCTTTTCATCAAGCTACAAGAATAATCTCAGCTCAAAGTGAGGAGCTCTACATTAAGCCTCCCAGACTTGAGACTCCAAGCAAATGCAGATGCATACGACCTCAGCTCACACCTACAGAGGTGTCAATGAAGATCTCAGAAAAGGGTCTAAATTAACCATGGGGAGGAGGAGGGGATGAGGAAGAACAAGGCGCTCTGCGGGCGCATCTCCATTAAGTAACTGGGAGAGCACTCCCAGCCTTGGGTGCAGGATTCTCATCCTGTATCTCCCACCCCTTCCCATCTCAAACCCTTTCCTCTCCCCCTGGGTGAGCTGCAGCTCTTCCCACCCCAGACTGCGACAGGAACAACCCTCAACCCCACATCCTCATCCTCCTGCACAGCCCACTCGGGGCTCCTCAGCCCCTGCCCCTTCCAAGGCTGGGCCATTCTGTGTCCCCATCCCACACCAGGGCACAAATTTTAAGTCTCAGCCTAAGCTCTGCTTGCTCTGCTCACTGCCCTGGCCTGGCTCTTGCAGGGCAGCAAGCATAAGTGAAATCTTGAAAAATCAACTCTTTTAAAAGCTTGAAACCCAGGAGCAGCTCGAGTACATCGCCCTGAAATACTCCATGTAACACAGGCCAGAAAGCTTCAGCCTAATGAGGGTGCTCATAAGACTTAACTAATGGTAATTCAGAGAATTTTGACTCAAAACCGACATTGAGTGCAAAGGCTGCATCAATTCTGATTCTGAGGGATGCTTCCCACACTGTGAAATGGAGCAACATAAAGAAAGGGTCCGTGGCTTTCCCAGTTTACACCACTGGAGATCAGCGTACGTAACTGCTCAAAAACCGAAGGACGGTAGCTCTGCTTGTGACGATAACACCCGTGTGGCACCACCACTGCCAAAACATCGGCAGCCAACGCCCCCAAACATCGGCTGCCCTCCAGGAGAGCCCCACGCCCCCCCTCTGAGGGCCGCAGAGCAGCTGCAGCACCGCACCTTGACTAAGCAAAAATCCCACCCTGCTGCCAGCGAGTCCAACTTTCCTGCACACCCCTCTCCCAGCGCAGGGATGAAACGCGCTGATTTACAGATATTTCCTTTTTTTGACTATTTTTCAGCCCTTTTCTTTTCTTAAGAAGGTCACAGGGAGAACCCAAGGCCCGTGTTCCTGGCTGCACCGCGCCGCTCCCCTTGCTTCTCCCGGGGTGAAGCCCTGACCTCCC
>NW_010199642.1:0-5177 GCF_000695765.1 Mesitornis unicolor
TACTGAAGTCAAGGTAGACCACATCCACTTTTTTCATATTGAAGAGAGAAGATGCATGACAAGATATATGTTATCCAGGTATCAAAGAATAACTATTAAAATGCCTAGGAGAAAGACCTATTTTTAATCACACAACATCACGATTACATTTACAAACCCTAATGACAGCTAAATCTGCAGAAATGTTTTCTTGTCCTGACAGGTCTTTGTATCTACCACATGACTCCATGTGTGTAAAGGGAAAACTGTCCTCAGAGTTTGTTAACCCAGATGAATCAGTAGTTTGTATCCATGTTCTACTGGACATATGTTCACATCGTAGCTGGCAGTGTCAGCTAAGGAGTGAGTGAGTATAAACCGAGTTATTTTCATGATTAGGAACAACCTTCCTGTGTTACTTTTAAGAAACATTGGTGAGATGTGGAGAAAGGTCCTAATGGACTGGTGGAAATTTGCATTGGGTTTTCTGTGAGGCATTTTTGGTTGTGTCTTCAGTAACCGGCAAAGGGCTATGGAGATGGCCCTTTAAGAAGCTACCCCTGAAAAGCTCCCCCTTTGCCTTTGTCAGACCCACTTCTGACCAGGGACTAGCCAATCAGCACCCCTGTGAATCCATGTATTTAAGGGGGGGTGCAAGGCATGCCTCTCTCTCTGGCACTGGCCCTGACCAGCGTGGCCCCAGGTGTTGGTGGCGTGGCCCTGCCCTTGTCTGGCTGAGCTTGGCTGGCCCTGAACACAACTTAAGCTTAAGCCTTCCTGCTGCTTTATCCCCCCTCAAAAAAAAAGAGAGAGCCAGGATCTCCATAACCATCAGAAGAGACCTGCAGCAAAGAAAGGAGTGGGGCTCAAGGAGAACAACTTTGAAGAACACTAAGATCGGTTTTGAAGGAAAGAAAAGAGAGGGAGGAGGAGGATGCAGAACTCAGGTTTGCCCTTTGCAACCCGTGGTAAGAGCCGGGTCGTCTGATCGTGTGTGAGGGAACTGTGACCATGGGAGACCCAGATTGGAGTCTTGTGGACTTGGGCTGAAGCGGTTTTGTGTGTGAGGGCAAACTGCAGCTGTGGACAGACCCATATTGGACTTTTGAGGACTCTTTTCCCCTATGAAAAGGGAGCCATGTGGAAGCAGAGAGGGAGAGGCTGGGCTGAGTGTGGCAGGAAAGCCGAACGCAAAAACGCCACCCCCATCCCCCCGGCCTCAAGGGAGAAGGTGAAGGAACTGGGAACAAAAGCTGAGCCCAGGAAGAAGGGAGGGGTGGGGGGAAGGTGTTCTGATCTTAAGATCTGGTTGTATCTTCCATTTTTCTACTCTGTTTTTGCTAAAAAACTATAATTATTTTGTGGGTTTTTTTTTATTTCTTATGATGAGTCTGTCTTTTGCCCGTGACCTGTTTAAGTGGTGAGAAGCCCTCCTAGTCTTTATTTTGACTAGCCCTTTTTTGGGGCATCATGGTGCTCAGTTATGCTCTGGGCCTAAACCACGACAAAATCCAAGTCAGTGTTGGCATACATCAGTAGTAAAACCATACAGATACACAATGAGGTTTCATACATTTTTGCAAGTGTGCATAGACATGCATACACATACATACATAACTGTTGCTCTGTTAAGCTGCCACTTGTTTTTTGTGGCAGTAAACCACAGATGTAAAATACCACTGTAGTTAGGAAAGCAGATAAGTCAAGAGAGGAAAGCTGCTGATGACTGGGGCCTTGAATGTTCCCCAATGATAAACCATATTAACTCTGTGACATCAGTACTTGTTTTCTTCTTGCAGAGAAAAATAAAATAATTAAAAGCTCGTGAGATAGCATGTCTAATGAATACCGTAACAAATGTAATTAATAAGAACAGAAATCTCTGAATAATTAGATATGATTTTTCAAGTTTTATCTGATTTCTAAGTTTATTGACAAATCCTATCCAGTCTATTTTGATAAAAACCTTTCTATATATATTTATTTTTGCCAGGTTTTGACTGATGGACACATTTCATCAGCTCATATAACCATATTTGAGCAAAATGAGTGAAAAGGTATGAAATTGTTGCCTTAGGCAGTTAACTTCCTGAGGGAAGATGATTTACAAACCATAGAAGGCAGTGAAGAATTGGACTCATGGATTTTTCCATGCTTAAGTGAGACATGGCAGTCTAGAAAAAGGCAGGTGAGATTTTTTGCTCGGAAGTAACTTTGTCCTTCTCAGATTCACACTGGTACTTATTAACTTTTTGGCCTCAAAGTTCTACTTGTTTTGTTTTGTAACAATCACTCTTAGAGACAAAGTGATCATCTCAGAACATTTCCATGCAATGCAAAAGGTTTTCTCTTCAGCAAAATATGTTTCTATTTCAAAGAAGCAAAAAAAAAAGTTTTCAAAACCCTTAAGTCAGCCAAAGGATAAAAGCTTTCAGGAACGCTGTGATCTATTGATGAGATCTCCATCTTTCTGAATAATTAGCTCAGATCTGCACCGTTATATTGTATCACACCAACCATCACCTTATCTTTCCCAAATTTGCCACAAATTCCCTCAAGCAATGGGAATGATGGATGACAGCAAATCTTTGTATTGAAATGTATGTCCTATTGTATTACCTTAATCAGTTCTTTCGGATGGTTCCTCCATTCTGTTTCTATTATATCAAAACTTCAAAAGCAGTTACATTTCTTCACAAATTGGATAAGATGTGGAATTACTGTGATGGCAGCCGAGCCACCGAAGGTTGTTATTCTTGTCTCAGTCAATATAAAATGCCACTCTCTCACACACATAAACTCAACTTACAATCCACAGGAGAATGAAAAAACTAAAAACGATAGCCATATGCATATCCTATGAGAGTTTACTTATGAAGAATCTCCAAGGTAATTCAGCAGAAAGACAAGTATTGGACATTTGTTATAACAGTTAAAAATATGATATGAAAATATGCCTAAGCAAGCAAAGGAAATTTATCAGGCAATTTAGGGCTTCAAACCTGAAACAAAGTTTCTGCTTCTTCTCTTTGTAATTTTTCTTTTTTCATGTATAATTCAAAATGTTCTTAACAAAAACAGATAAACTTATTTCTTGTTTGTAAAGCTACTAAAACAATTTGTTAATTGTTTTGAGAGATTTTTGCCTTATCATTTAAATAGAAATAATCTTGTTATTAAAGAGAAAGTAAGGTCCCAAATAAAGATCTGAACAGAATTGTACTGGCATGTGTTTGGTACTGGTTGTATCCTCACTTCCTTTAATGAAACTTAATCCTAATTTACACCCCTTAACATTGAGGCAGAATCAAGTATTTTCATCAACGCAGAACCAAATATTTTCATCACCACAGAAACAGTTGCCCAATTCATTCCACAATTTTTTAAATTTTTTTCTTTTCTGGGCCTTGATTTAACACTTAACTGCTAAATTTAGCACTTGAATACTAGTGCTATTAGTTTTTAGTAAATGAGAAAGGACTTTTCTCATAAGGACAGTTTCTGAAGTACTGAAGTCACTTAAAACACTAAATCCCATTGTCTTTAAGTTAAACATTAATTGGCAGAAAGATATTAAACACCTATGAAGAAAAGCTGGAAAGCTGACCTTACTCAAGTAAGAGTACTAACCACTACTCTAGGGGATCATATTCATAATCTCAGTGGCTAAAGAAAATTGATTTAATGGGAAGGAAAGTTTTCAGAGGGATACGCTTGGAATGAATTGCAACTTGGTATGCTATATGTTCATGTATCTTTGAATGGTCAGAGTGACAAGGTTACTATTTCCTTAACAAAAGTGGTTTTTTTATATTTCATGGAAATGGTAAGAAAATGAGCTGTTTTGGTAAACTTTAATTATTTTTTTTTAATCACTCAACTTGAAATTCCTGTTTTCCACCCAAATTAAATTAATGTAAATAGAACATCATGTATAGCATGATGATACTCTTCCTTAATGATTAAAAAACATGAAAAAAATAAAGATCAATGAGCCTGAAGGGTTTTCAAAGTGAAGAAACTACCATTTCCCTTGAAATCGAATTTTTTGAGTAATTGAGAATTTTTTGAGTAATTGAGATGTTTTCAAAAGCATCCATTTTATTCTGTTGCCCTTATTTTTGACATACTTAATAAAAGTAAAATCTAAACAGTGATCTCCTCTAAAAATGAAATGTAGAATTTAGCTCAAAACTGTAGCTCAAAATCTCATCTAGATGTCACCAGACATCTGTAAGTACCTGCATGAAAGTTGTACATACAGCTCCTCAAGCCTGACACCTACATGTGGACACCTACATGTGGGCAGCTGAATGCCTCTCGAGTCTCCGTGAACTGTATTAGCTGCATTACTGTTGACTATAATGGAAGCTTAGACACACAGTTCACAGAAGTACCAAAATTTAAGTAACTAAAATATACAGATGCCTTTCAATTTAGCAGCAATATTTAGTTGAATCACAGACTAGCTGAGGCTGGATGTGACCTATGGGGTCCACTTGGTCCAAACCTCTTTTCAGTGCAGGATATAAAATTATGTTTCAAACCAGGCTCAAAGTCTGCTAAAGGAGGTTGCTCAGGGTTATGACCAATGTGTTTTGAGCACACTGTAATAAGCTTGGAAAATCTAAATAGTAGTTCAGGAGACTTATGTGTTTCCAACATACCAATTATATGGAAAATGCAGATGCACTTAGCTTTCCAATTTCGGGCTGATTTGGGAGCCCATCATTGTAGGAAGAAAATAGCTAACTAAGGAGCATATAACTTTGCCTAAAGCAAATTATGGGTTTGTGTACTCAAAAATTTAGGGTAATGTGACTCTACAATGTATTGAATGATATATTAAACTGATGAATATAAAAACATCAGTCTTTGGGAAAAGGTGACAGTATCCTTGTTGAAGGCCTGGCTAAACTAGCAGTTTGCCAGTTGGTCCTGCTCATAGGTGGAGAAAACAGAGATTTCTCTCTTTCTACATGGTCTGCTTATGATTGAAGAGCAGTGTGGCTAACAACACACCTATGATCAGCTGTCAGAATACCTACTAAAAGGCATAGACTTCCTGTATATCCTTCATTTGTGCCTGAGCAGCCAAGTTGCAGGATCAGTTACAAGTAAATTATTGAGGTCTGTAGTTACCTCGGTGGCTAAACTATATTATATTTGTGGTGGAGTTGCTCTTTACGTGAGAGAGC
>NW_010199643.1:0-34636 GCF_000695765.1 Mesitornis unicolor
GAAGGGAGGGAGGAAGGGAGGAAGGGAGGGAAGGAGGGAGGGAAGAAGAGAAGCTTGAGTTGCCTCTGCTGCCCCTTTCACCAGGGAGGCATTGTCCTCAGAATTCGAGTGAGGAACCCAGTGATGAAAAGAGCTTCTTAGAATCTGGCTAGCAGGCTAACATGTGCACATGGAAGCAACATTACCCCTCTACCAGTGTAGCAGGACTCTTTCACAGAGACATTCCCTATGGTACAGGGAACCTGAAATCACTTTTCCAGAGTTAAAGCTGAAAATAGATAATGCTATTTCTACCCTACTATCCTGCAAAAGTGTCTTGAGATTTTATTTACAAAACTAACCACTGATGCCTGATTTGAAACTGTGGCAAGGATATAGTTGCCACAGATCAGGTATAGCAGCTGGTTTATTCATAAAGCATAGAATGTGTTGGGTTGGGACCTTTAAAGATCATCCAGTGCAACCCCCTTGCAGTAAGCAGGGACAATGTTACTAGATCAGGTTGCTCAGAGCCCCATCAAGCCTGACCTTGAATATCTCCCAGGATGGGCCTTCCACCCCCTCTCTGGGCAACCTGTTCCAGTGATCTACCAACCTCATACTGAAAAACTTTTTCCTAATATCCAACCTAAATCTACCCTTTTCTAGTTTAAAACTATTACCTCTCGTCCTGTCACTACATGCCCTAGTGAACAGCTCTCCCTCAGATTTCTTATAGACACCTTTCAGGTATTGGAAGGTCGCTATAACATCCCCCCAGAGCCTTCTCTTCTCCAGGCTGAACAAACCCAACTCTCTCAGCCTGTCTTTGTAGGAGAGGTGCTCCAGCCCTTTGATCATCTTTGTGGCCTTCCTCTGGACCTGCTCCAGCAGTTGAATGTCCTTTTTGTGTTGAGGACTCCAAAGCAGGACACAGTACTCCAGGTGAGGTCTCACCAGAGTAGAGGGGCAGAATCACCTCTCTCGATCTGCTGGCCGCACTTCTTTTGATGCAGCCCAGGATGCG
Organism: Mesitornis unicolor; assembly: GCF_000695765.1. NCBI lineage: Eukaryota > Metazoa > Chordata > Aves > Mesitornithiformes > Mesitornithidae > Mesitornis > Mesitornis unicolor. The sequence continues at coordinate 1,007 of NW_010199643.1, forward strand.
GTTGCTTTCCGGGCTGCAGATGCACATTGGTGGCTCATGTCCACAGCTTCTCATCTACTACTACCTGCTATAGTATTCACTATAACCAATCTAAAAATTATACATAATAATTATGTTTTCTGTAATTTCTAATAGCGTATGGCATTAAAAGAAAAATTGAATTATTAATAGTGAGCATTTGTGAAAGTACTTAAAAATCTTAGTCCTGGACTCCAAGACATGACTGTGTTAGCTACTCTACTATGGTGGCTTAGCCATGGCCAGCAGCCAGCTACTCACCCAGCTGCTCTCTCACTCCCCTCTCAATGGGACAGGGAGAGATTATTGGTTGGAAAAGCTCATGGGTCAAGATAACGATGGAGATTTCTTTCCAGTTACTGTCAAAGGCAAACAGACTTGACTTTAGGAAAATTAATTTCATTTACAGCCAATTAATATAGAGTCACATTGTAAGAAATAAAAATTAAAACAACTTCCCCCTTCCCTATCTCAAACCAGTAATAGTCCAAATCTCCTATCGTGTAATAAATCATATATTTTCCTTTATTCTTTGCTTTTTGATAAAATGCTGAAGCATTAGTTCCTTTTACCACAAGCTGCTACGGCTTCTTGTTTTGTTTGTGTTATTCTGCTATAGTCTCAGAAGTTGACATTTTAATGTTTTCTTGATGTAGCTCACTGTATAAGTCAAATAATTAATTATTTACAAAACCATATTTTCAAATGTACCTCATTTGTTTCAAAAGGAAGCAAACAACTTCAAAAAACTCAAAAAAACCCATTATCTCATCATAATTGGTTTCTTCATTAGGACAGGGTAGGAATGGGTTTCTAAAGAAGTTCTTTCTGAGGCAAAAATACCCCTCTTGGAGCAGGAGGAAGAGTGTCCTGGTTTCGCTGAGACAGAATCACAGAATCAGTTTTCTGTTCAGGAAAACTGCATTTCTGAGAAGACTGCAGCACTCGATTTGGTGGGAACAAAGTTGATAAGACACTTTGTTTTAGCCTGTGGCCAGCATGAGTATGCAGGTTGCAATAGTGATCAAGGTCGTCAGCGGTTCTGAGTTAGCCAGAGGCAATGAGGAGCAAATCCAGGGCAGCTGACTCAAGTTGGCCCACAGCAGTATCCCATACCATAAACATCACACTCACTATAAACTGTGGAGTTTGCTGGAGATATCCTTCTTTCCTTGATGGCCTCCATACCCAGAGGGTCTTGCCTGTTATTCAGTTCCCAAAGCCTACTCTCCGGCTCATTGTGACCATTGTGCTTTCACTGGAGATGTGGTGCTTGCAGTAGTTTGTCATCCAGCATTCACTGCTGGGACTGCACAGCTTACACTGCTATAAGGGCTGAGTATAATTTTGTGTGTTTTATACTAATATTGGTAGGAATATTAGTTTCTTCTTATTATTTTATTAAATCTGTTTCCATTGCAACCCATGGGTCTCCTTTTCTTTTCCCAATTCTCCTCCTTGGGTGGGGAGGGGTCATTGAGTGACAGAACAACTGCCTAAACAGTGTTTGTGTGTACCTGTCCGTCCTTGACATCTTGGCAATAGTTAGGTCACATCAGACCAGAGAATTTAGTGTAAAACAACATCATTTAGGCAAGCTCAGTGCCCACACATCCATGGGCCCTGATGGAATGTATCCACAAGTGCTGAAGGAGCTGGCAGATGTTATTGCTCAGCCACTTTCCATCATCTTTGAAAGGTCACGTAGAACAGGAGAGGTGCCTGAGGACTGGAGGAAAGAAAGCCAGTTTCACCCCATGATGCTAGTGCTGAGTTGCCTGAAATAAGAGGAATGCATCATTTTAATCTACGTGATGGTAACACTGTCAGCTGCCAAAATACAACTTTTGTGTGATGAATAACAGATATTTCACGGCACTTAAATAAGACACTTTCTATACAGTATTTGATTGACAGCAGACCTGGCCGACAACAGACCTGGCCAACAACAGAAATAATTATCAGAAATACCGCTTGAATATTTGATACATATTGAAAGAACATATCCATTAAAACCTGCTAAACTTATGAAATTTAACCAAATATATTTTCTTTCTTTACCATCCTCATCTCCACAATCATTCCCATCCCCAAAACTTGATCCACAAAAATGTGATTTGGAATTGCACTGGAATCTGGTTAGGAGTCTCACTATCAAGGGACAAAGCTCTGAACAAAAAACATGAAACCCTCAGGTGGACAGTCAACTCCTTTCAAATTACTGAGGGTTTTAGGTGCATTTCTCTCCAGTCTGCTGTGCAGTTCTGCCTTTTGTAGTAGTCTCATGCTAATGTTCAGCCTGGTCACTCCTGAGGTGTGTCCACACAGCACATGCACTTTCTGTCTCTCCTGTTCCAGTGGCTGCAAGCTCTGGTATCTCTTTTGCTTTGCCTTTTCCCAGCCTGTCTGTGGCTTTCACTTCTCCCTGAAATGTGAACTGTTCAGGGCTTCTCTAATCAGTTGAGAAGAGAGCATGTCAGTCACATTTTTCATTACCCAGCAGCAAAACCTATGAGGAACTACATAGCTACCAACTGGCAAACCTGTCAGCTATGGCACTGGAACAATAGCAGAAAACTGGGATTGTTTTATATATATCCATCATAACTGTGAGGACTGGAGTTACTATACAATACTCTTCAAAGGGGGGTGATGCTATTTATCCAGGAAAGCCACTTAACTTGTTAAAAGGGGTAAAACATTTGTCTTCTTTCAAGTTATGCTTGGATGAGTAATTTTCTTCTGCCTTGTAGTTTTTTTCTCTTTTTAGTTGCCTTGTTCCTTCTACTTTTATAGTAGCTTCTTCCAGTTACTCAAAAGTAATGTCCTGTTTGCTAGAGGGGTTTTGGTTTTCCACTTTACCATTCTGCTTCCTGCTAAGGATTAACAGCATTATTTTACTAACTAGTTACTTGCTGGTTCACCAGTAGAGTGGTAAGATCGGCTCCTTAGAATAGGAAGCTGAAGGCTTTGAGGGTTTTATTTCTCACTCAAGATGGTCCCTTCACGATGGCTTCTCTCCAGCCATGCACACGTGTGTGCGTGCACGAACCCGCTTGTGCTCTTCAACTCTCTCAGGGACCTTCAGAGAAAACTACTTCCACCAACATATGGGGTGTATGGAAGTAAAACAAAATACGTCTGCCTGTTAGCGTAACCGTGACCATGGTAAAGTTCATGAAGGATTGCTGTGCAGCCTCCCTGTATTCCAGGCCTCTGCTTTTAGTGAACAACATTTTTTCCTGTATTTTTTTTTTTCAGAGCCATGGAGCAGCTAGAGATCCTGAAACTGCGTAAGGCAATGCCAGGAGTGCTGCTTGGGCTTGGCGCCTCTGGCCAACAGTCAGAGGGAAGGGTGGCCTGGGGTACCCCGCGGCTGACGGCCAGGCCAGGAGGCACTCGGCGCCCCAAGTACCCGCGCAGCGCCCTGGGGCCTCCCGGAGAGGGGCTGGCATGGCGGCCCCGCCAGGGGCGGCCGCTGTCACCGTGGCAACGCGCGTGAGGTAAGCGGTGTCGCCTAGCAACCGGCGCTCCGGGCACGAGGAGCCTCTAGAGAGTTCGGAGCACGGCCGTTGGAGGGCAGGGGGAGGGGAAGGGAGCTGTCATGGGGGAGGGGAGGAAACGAGAACCTGCCTTGAAAACAGGCTGGAAACCGGCAAAATGGAGAGTGGAAGGGGGGGCTGAGGTGGGAGAGGCGCAACGGGTACCTGTAGGAAGGTGCTGGGCCTGCTGGCCTGGCTGTAGCCGCACATGGATAGCTCCGCTGCTCATCCTGCAAACCTGTCGTGTGCCCCACTTATTCCTGCAAAGCCGAAGAGCGTGTGGTGGTGCGAAAGGACAATCTGGAACATCCCTGCCCTAATTTTGGTTTTCCTGGTGAAGACCAACATCAGAAAGAGTTCATTAAGTGTATTATTCTCATGCAGTGGTGGTGTTTCCTAAAATCATGTCACTGGGACAGCACTTTTATCAGTAGCATTAGTAATGCCAAAGGCTGAAGCACAGTTCCTTAAAATAGAATCTGTTTACGGAGACTTTCTGAGATCTACACTTTGCATCCCAACAAAAGAGGTCACAAATGAGAGAGATTCAGAGGAAGCTAATAGAGACAGATCCCTGTATAATGACAGTTAATTTTCTATGCTTTCCTGTGCTAGATGTTATGATAATTCACTCCTGGCTCTTGCTGACCGAGGAGAGAGGCCAGGACATAAAGCATAGAATTACAAGGTTAAATTTTTACGCATGCATGTGAGGTGTTCCAGTGAACTGAGATTGAATTTTTAGGAATAAATTGACAAGATGGATGTAATCAGATCCTAATGGATGTGTTCAACAAAATAGCAGCTATGTCTCCACCAACTAGCAAAAAGGAAACAGAATCTTTCTTATGCATTGGTGGGGTTTTGGAGAATGCGCATTCCAAATTACAGTCTCTATCAAGTGACCCAGAAGAATGACGATTTCAAATGGGACCCCAAGCAATGACAAGCCTTTGAACAAATTAAACAGGAAATAGTTCATGCAGTAGCCCTTGGGCCAGTCTGGAAGAACAAGATGTTAAAAATGTGCTCTGCACCACAGCAGGGGAGAATGGCCCTGACTGGAGCCTCTGGCAGAAAGCAACACAGGAAACTTAAGGTCAACCATTAGGGTTTTGGAGGTGGAGAAACAGAAAATCTGAGGCCCATTATACTCCAACTGAAAAAGAGATATTGGGAGCATATGAAAGAGTTTGAGCTGCTTCAGAAATGGTTGGTACTGAAACACAGCTCCTCTTGGCACCCTGACTACTGATCCGGTGCTGGGCTGGATGTTGAAAGGCAGGGTCCATTTTACAAATGATGCAACTGATGCTACATGGAGTAAGTAGGTCACACTGATCACACAACAGGTTTGAATAGGGAACCTCAGTTGCCCAGGAATCTTGGAAGCGATCATGGACTGGCCAGAAGGCAAAGATTTTAGAATACCGCCAGAGGAGGAGGTGATTTGCGTTGAAGAGGCCCCACTGTATAATGAAATGCCAGAAAATCAGAAGCAATGCACCCTGTTCACTGATGGGTCCTGTTGCATTGTAGGAAAGCAATGGAAGTGGAAGGCTACTGTATGGAGAATGTATTGGATAGTGTGGGACCTGAGCATGATGTGAAATAAGGGGTGGAGAATGTGCTGGGTTTGACTGGAATAGAGTTAATTTCCTTCATAGTAGCTAGTATGAGGCTATGTTTTGGATTTGTGCTGAGAGTAATGTTGGTATCACACTGATGCTTTAGTTGTTGTCAAGTAATGCTTACATTAAGCCAAGGACTTTTTCAGCTTCTCATACAGCCCCTGTCACTGTGGCTGGACACAGCCAGGACAGCTGACCCAAGCTGGCCGGGGAGGGATATTCCTTACCATAAGACATCATGCTCATTATATAAGCTGAGGGGAGCTGGCTGAGGAGGGGTGTGCAATTGCTGTTCAGAGACTTGCTGGTCTCTGAGTGGTTGAATAATTTTTTATTGTTGTTTTGCTTTAAATTGTTTTCATTTTTGTTATGATTTATTATAATAATTATTATTATTGATATTATTTTATTTAAATCATTAAACTGTTATTATCTCAACCCACAAGTTTTCTTACCTTTTTCCTCCAATTCTCTTCCCCATTCCCCTGGGGCATGGGGAGGTGAGCAAGCGGCTGTGTGGTGCTCTAGTTGCTGGCTGGGGGTAAACCACAACACAAAGTCTCCTGTAAAATTCCACTACCTCATTACATTGCAGTGAACTATTAGATAGTAACAAAGTTAATAAACTTTCATATTATAAAGACTGATATAATAGTGAAGATTCTTCAGGCACCAGAATTTTACTGTAAAGTACAAATCACTGTGGCTATAAGTTCTTTTTATGATTCATGAGCGCTCTTTATAGCATTTCTGAAGTGTAGAATTTTATTCCTGGTTGCTGGGTCATGTGATAAACTTCCTTGCCTTTCTGTCTCCTTGTTTATCACTACCACCAGCACCAGTTGGTCTAATTGTGCTCTGCTGCATTAGAAAAGAGTGTATGCTATTCTTTATAAGATATACAGAAGAGAATAATTCCATCTGTAAAGAGACTATGTTTCATACTCACTTTGAGTTTAAACTGAAACCACATTTAATGTTAAGCACAGAATAGTAACATTTTTATAGTTAACTGTTACAGCAACTGTTAGATTTACTGTAAATCTCTTCAGAAAAAAATAGAGTTAGGATTTAATAATTCCCAACTCTGGAATTGAAAGAAAAGGCTAATTTTCCATAACATTTTTCTGCCAAGCGTACGTTTTCAGTTGCCCATAGATTCTTCTTTTTAATTATTAAAAAAAACCAAGAAAGGTGCTATTGTGGGACAGAAAGGAAACTTTCAGAAAGTGAAATAGGTTTCACGCTTTTTTCACAGAATCACAGGATGTTAGGAGTTGGAGGGGTCCTTGAAAGATCATCTGGTCCAACCCCTCTGCCAGAGCAGGATCACCTAGACTAGGTCACACAGGAACATGTCCAGGGAGGTCTTGAATGTCTCCAGAGAAGGAGACTCCACCTCTCTGAGCAGCCTGTTCCAGTGCTCATATTTTTATGCAATGGTTGCACTTAAATGATCTATTTTGAAAGAGTACAGGCTTGATATTTGGTTAAAATTCATAATACAATGACTGTAATGACACTGAAATTATGGAATAGTTACACCACCAATTTTTTTTTATCCTACAATTACCATGTAACCACAAAGAGCATGTCTGGGAATAATTATTGTATGAACACAATGGTTCATGTGAACACAATGTACATTTTAGATACATATACATACATATATACACACATCTATACACACATCTATATATAGTGCATATTCAGTGTCTGTCTATACATGTATGTAGAATTCAAATGCAGAATACCCACACGCGTTGTGTGGAATGGGAGTAATCGGAATACATTTATAATTACTTCACATTTGTACTGGCATAAATTAATCATGAAAAAGCATGACCTTACTGTAAATTGGTGTCAACTGCCCTGAAACTGCACTGTCATTAATCACTGTGTGATTATGTTGATATTCTATATGCTTGTCCTGGTTTTGCTGGGATTGAAGAATAGAATTCCTTTTTCTGTTTCAGCAGAGCTGCACTTCTGAGAGAATGGCAGTGTTCAGTTTAGTGAACACAAGTTGATATTATAGCTTTTGCTGGGATAGAGTTATTTTTTCCTCATTGTAGCTGGTGAGACTGTTTTGGATTTATGCTGAGAGGAATGTTGATAGTGCATCATGGTGTTTACACTTTTCAAGGTCTGTTTTTCAATCTTTAACCTGGAACTTGTGTTCATAGTTTCTTTTGTTTTGGTCTGGTTTTGAGATATTCCCCCCTGCCCTTCCTTCTCTCTGCACAAGAGGATGCAAGGGAAGTGAAAGCTCGGACTTCTCTGGGACAGGGAACCTAGATGATCCAGCTGCGATCCAAGTGGACCAATAAAAGATGCATTCTATCCCATAAACGTCACACTCACTATAAGCTGGGGAGTTTGCAGGGGATAACTCCTCCTTCTTCTCCTTCTCCTTCTTTTTCTCCTTCTCGTTCTTCTTCATGATGGCAGCCCATCTTGGTTCCTGAGGCTTACCCCTCCCTTGTCCCATTTTCATTGGCATATAGCCAGTGGCTGCTGTTTGTGAGCTGAGTATAACTTTGATTGCTTTATTACTGTTCCTATTTTTACTACAATTCATTGGTATTATTATTATTTCAGTTTTGTTTATTTTAATTATTAAGTCGCCTTTATCTTATGAAAATAGTTGTTTCCTTTTACTCTTCCAATTCTCGCTCCCATCCCACCAGGGAGGGTGGGGAGTGAGAGAGCAACTAAGTGGTGTTTAGCTGCTTTCTGGGTGAAACCATGACAATGCTTAAAACGCAAAACATCTTAACTCTCTATTGCACATGATTTTAAAAGTTGATGTAGCAATTTAATTCTAATCTCAGTTACTTTCAATTGTTTATATATGGTCATGTGTTGAAGTAGAACATTTTAAAAAAGTAAATCATTGAATGATTCAAGTGTGATGAAATTATTTTAAACTTGGTTTTGCTGCTTTTATAATTAAAAAATAGGTAAGATGTAGAATTTTATGTTTGTAATAATAGTTTTCTATAAGAAATACTGAGAAGTCACTAGTTTGAAGCTATTAAAAAGACTAGGATTCTAAGCGTTCTACATTAATATTGGCAAGTTTCACATTGGCTTTCACAAGTAATTGTTGAAAATATTTAAGTTTGTACAGCGCACCAACACTTTCACTATAGGGCATAAAGAATGCTTATAATCTAACAAGTAAGACAGATATGAAGGAGAAAAAAAGACAAAGGTAGAGCAAAATAGTAGCAGTGATCTTTTTGGTTCCATATTTTCCATCTTGGTTTTTCAGTTTCAGGGTGTGGCTTTGTCTCTGCTTTTTATGGCAAAACGGAAGGGATTGGTTGCAGGAAACAGGAAAGAGAACAAGAGACTGTGAAGGACCACTGGAGGCAGAAAGTACAATGTTGATGAAAGAAGGAAGCAAGAGCAATAGGGGAAGCAGTCAGACAGGGTCAGGAGAGCTAAGAACAAAAAGTACAGTGCAATGACATCATCAGAGAGCTCACTGAAATTACTTCTGTGACTATGCCAAACTGTGGGGGAATCCTTACTGGAAAATGTTTATCCTTCTCCTTAGGTCATATAAACACTGAGTGATGGTGGGGAAGAAGATGACTGGATGGAAACTATGTCACTGAATGATGAGGTGTGAAATAATGATTTTTGTTCTACAGTAAGGCTAAACTACAGCTGAAAACAGAATGCAGATGAAAAGGACTTACTTGCCAATGTCCCTGCAATTCTGCATATTTGGTAAGCAATACGGAAATGTGTGGTAAAGTAAGTCACGGTATGCATTTACTATTCGAGATGTTTTTGCATCATCATTTCTGGTCGTGACAGTCCAGTTTTAACATGTTCCAACTTCCTCTCTTTAGAGGCAAGAAAGCCAATGCAACCTTGCATGCTACATACTCTCCTGCATTATATTATTTTATCTGCAAGTGGAAGGTTTTATATTCAAATCCCTTCCACAGCTGCATGCCTGCAACAGCAGTATGGCAAGGTAGTATTAAATACTTGGAATAAGGTTCTTAATAGTGACAATTTACTGTCTCAGTAAGACTCACTTTGCAAGCTACCAAGCTTAGTCAGTCAATTAACTTCTAAGCCTATGTACTATTCTGCTCACCTTATCTGCATGCAATAAAATCAGTTTAATATACCTATGAAAACATGTATTTTTAAAGTACCTGAACCAAGCAAGGCTTAGCTATATTTATGACCATTATACCATTATATATATACGTTTATCCAGGTACAGAATTGTATGCTCCTGAGTGGACCTTCAGTAAGTGTCTTATATTCATGTGGTAATAATTATTGCATGGGCGGGTCTGTTTTATGATGGCATACATAAATATGTAATGCTATTGGTATGAACAGCATAGACAACTGAGGAATGGTACAACAAATGTGTAACAACTCATTTCCTCCACAGACCAATGACTGCAGTGTATAACTTCTAATGCCAGAAAACTCTCATTCTGAAGTAGAACCATGTCTGATGTGGAATGGCGCAGGACAATCACTTAATCATTTCCTCTTTTTAGTACTTCAAGGTCCTTTTTAATAAAATTACTAAAATGAAAAGCACAGGAAAAATATCTAGTCTTTTTACTGAAGCAAATGGGTTTTTCTTGGTGGTCTCCTGTATAGGCATGTTAGCTGGCGAGACCTGATTAACTTGACACCCAACATAAGATCCTTAAATATGAACAGCTTGGTCTTACAAATATCCGAGATGAAGAGGTAGAGAAGAAGGAAACTGGAATGAAAAGACAAATTGCACCATGTTAATGTTGGGGTATCCTACTGTTGATAGGGTTGCAATCACGACGAGAAAAACTTATCTACACAGTTGCAGATAAGCAGGCAATTCTTTATTCGCAGCACTGGGGAGGCACAGAGGGTAGCTCCTCTAATTGTGCTCCAATGGCCATACATTTTCACAGCCTATTTATACGTTTTTAACAAAGTAAAATCATACGAGCATGCATAAGATGATCACCTTTTACTCTGCACCTCACCTTGATTGGTTCCTCACTATCACACCACATAAGACATTGGATTACCCCTATAATTTTGACATAAAGAAAAAAAAAGTTACGGCCTATTCTTATGGTGGTCTGACCACAGCTATTATCCCTCATGCTATTGTCTAATTCTTCTCTCCAGCATGGTACGTGCCTTCTCTAAGTGCTTATACAAATATATCTTGCAAACTTTTTCCTAACTTTGTAGTTTAAACAAATACCTATTCTAACTACATAATAATCAACCCACTTTAACTACGTTGATCGGTCAAAGTGTTCTTTTAGCTCTACTGCTGAAACAAATACCTACTTTAATCGGCCAGAATTTTCTCATGACTATAACACTACCAGTTGATCACTGGATATTACATTGCCTTCTGATCTTAGAAAAACAGATGGCAAGATATTTTTAATTTTAGACTGCCGTACTGTAGACAACAAAAAGTGTAAGTGCTTAGGAGGTGAGATCATAGAATCATAGAATGGTTTTGGTTGAAGGGACCTTAAAAGTCACCTAGTCCAATGCCCCTGCCATGGGCAGGGACACCGCCCACCAGACCAGGCTGCTCAAAGCCCCATCCGACCTGACCTTGAACACTTCCAGGGAGGGGGCATCCACAACTTCCCTGGGCAACCTGTGTCAGTGTCTCACCACCCTCACAGTGAAGAGAGACCTGTTTAAGAACCTAGAAATACAGTGACACCATCTGTATGTGTTCCTGAATCCAAGTCACTTTTTTTAGAAATATTTTTGGGGCAAGCTAGCAGCTTCTTTTTGATATTACAAATGTAATTTGTCTGTCTCCTTCCAAAGAGATATTTTGCAAGTCTGATTTTATTTTTTTCCCCATGAAAGAAAAAAAAAGGAATATATATTGAAATCATTGAATGTACATGACAGAAAAAAAAACCAAACCAAAACAACACCACCACAACCAAAAAACAACCCCAAAAACCCCAAGAAAAATCAAACACAGTTCTGGAAGGAAGCAGTAGTAATGATGCCCAGGATTTAACATCAATGGACTCCTCTTATATTAACATGGTTAACAAAGGTAAGACTTGGAAGACATTTTAAAACAGATCAGTGAGCCAAAATGAAAGTACAATAGCGTCAAGAGTGTTTATTCTTCATCTTAGAACCCACTTATCCCTTATAAAGAAAACCAAAGGAAAACTAATGAGCCATTATGACTCACACAGTTTCAGGAAATGGCCATATACCCATTGCAAGATTATATCAAGAGGAGAAGGAATGACCTCATTACATCTGAAGACCAACACGGAAAAGACCTGTATAACCTTCCTGCTGTTTTTTTGCTTCCCACAGCAGCTCTGAGAATTACATTCAAGAAGCTGGCAGTGAGTCATCTCACTTATTGCAGTGCTACACATATAAGAGCCCACCAAGAAACTGGGTCATGAATCCAGATGTTTCAGATAAGTCATTCTGCTGGCTATTGCTCTCCATCTGGTGCTCCTCCACACCTGGATCAGCTTCTCCATTTACTTGTGTACAGCTTTCTTCTGTCCTAATGTCACCTTCCTGTTCTAAACACAAGTGCATCATGCAGTACAAGTGTTTGCAGTTACAACTTGTTTACAAGTATATGCAGAAAAGGATACACACCTCCTCAGAGTGGCCACACTTTTCTCTTCTTCTGTGCTTCAATCAGGATCCCATAGAGAGACCCCTGTTCTCTTGAGAGAGGATCCCATCCAGTCCTAGCTGAGAAGCTTCTGAAATACCAAAACCTGAAAGCAGTTGACAGAGGAAGTGTATTTTTATTATATTTTTTTACATTCTACTTCTATCTATGTATATCTTTGTCGTGTGTTTGTGTGTTAAACTTTGGCAAGTGCTTCACAAGACAAATGCTACCTTTTCTAGGTTGCCCATAATATGTTCTTGCTAATTCAGCCTAGAGACTTTGGCCTTGCAAATGCATATTTCCAAAAAGACCAGTGACTTTTGAATGAAGCCATTCTGCCACCTGAAATGCATCTCAAATAACACCTCCCACCCAGACAGCCTGCAAGTCTGAGCCTGCAATTACAATCATGGCTGTAGATCCTCAGATACTCGCCAAGTGAATACCAACTCTGTATAGGCTTGAAGGTCCCACAGAAATGAGCTGCAAGTGAAAAAAAAGTCCTTTTCAAGTGCACTTCAGACTGGGAATAGGAATCGTCAGAAGGTGATACAGGAAAGCAAATTTCATCCTTGCTGGCACTTGGCCTCGTATTTAGACAATAAAGATCTGTGCATTTTTTCTTCTTTATTTCCATCTACATACTGCAGTCCTAACAGACAGAGGCTATGTCTGCTGAGTACCTGATAAAGCTCCAAGGAAGCGAAAGGGATGAAGGACAAAATTGCTGAGCTCATATCTGCATCTCAGCAAAATGGACAGGAAGGTGACAAGAGAGGAAGATGGGTAATTCACAGCCTTCCAACTGCAATTACATTCAGTATGTATACTAACGTTTAGAAAAGTGTTTTGAAAACTGTTAAACATTCTTGAAAATAAAATACCTTCTTCTCTTTCCACTTTGTTGCTTCTCATCCTATTCCAGTGGACATGAAATAAAATAATTATTCTGCTCGTATTTGCAGCAACTTTTTGAATATTTCAATTATGACTACATTTTCTCTCATTCTTCACTAGAATAAACACATCCAGTTATTCCAACCCTGAGTTTTCTACATTTCTTATCAATTTTATTACTAATCTTTGGATTTTCTCCAGCTGACGTATATTTGCTTGGAGTGTAGTGCCCATATCTGGACCTACTACATTATAGCTAAGATTTTAGCAAGATTTTAACTTGTAGTAAAGTGAAAGGAAATTCTGTCATTGTTCCCTATTCACTTTAAATGACCATTAATATCTTGAAAAAATAATATTTTTATTATGTAAAATTTATATTTGTAATTTTATTGGGAGTTCACTGATGTAGAGTTGTATTTCCTCCAATAACATCAATTTTCATAGTGTTTAAAATAATTTCCTCAGTTTCCTTGGTACAAATAAATTCCTTTCCCATTGCCTAAACTTAATCTCTGATCAAGAACTGTAACCGTGTAGCTGAAGAGGTAGAAACTCTGCATATTCATCCTCACAGGTGTGGTCAGTTAACCTTGGCTGGACGCCAGGTACCCATTAAAGCCACTCTATCACTCCTCCTCCTCCTCAACTGGGCAAGGGAGAGAAAATAAAACAAAAGACTCATGGGTTGAGACAAGGACAGGGAGAGATCAGTCATCAATTACTGTCATGAGCAAAAGAGACTTGACTTGGGGAAAATTAATTTAATTTATTGCCAATCAAATCAGAGTAGGATAATGAAAAACAAAGTCAAATCTTAAAACATCTTCCCCTCATCCCTCCCTTCTTCCCAGGCTTAACTTTGCTCCAAGTTTCTCTATCTCCTATCCCCCAGCAGCAGATGGGGATGAGGAATGGGGGTTGTGGTCAGTTCATCACACATTGTTTGTGCCACTCCTTCCTCCTCAGGGAGAGGACGCCTCACACTCTTACCCTGCTCCAGCATGGGTCCCTTCCATAGGGTACAGTCCTTCAGGACAAAGTCACAAGTCCTGCCAGAAAACCTGCTCCAGTGTGGGCTCCTCTCTCTATGGGGTCACCGGTCCTGCCAGGAGCTTGCTCTAGTGTAGACTTCCCAACATATCACCCAAAGCCAATACCAATCAGAAATTGCCACCTGATCACAAGGCCCTCCACCTGCCCAGCAGGTTTGTAAATGTATTGTACTGTCTCTCAGCAGATGATTGGTTTGTAGCCAAGCAACTCCTTTACTTTCCGTAGGATCTATACAAAGCTGACAGTTTCATCCATAGGAAGTGGACAGTATGCTGAAATCTAAGTCGCCATAATATTGTGTCTTTGTATTTATATGCTACAGAAAAAACAACTATCAGTACTGCAAACTCCCATTTTCTGACAAGAGTTTAAGCCTTTTTATTCTTGGTTTCAATTCAGTCAACTAAAATCTAGCAACATTGGTAACTACACTAGTAGTTAGTGGAGACAGTCATCTAACCATTAGAAACTACAGTCCTTAGCTAGTTTCGCACAGAGTAAGAAGCAACTCTCCGATAGTAATTATTTCTGGTCACAACTGGCCCCAGTTCCAAAGTCACTCAGTGTCCAGCATCCTGAGAACCCAATGACCTGGCCATTTATTCAGGTACTTTGCATAGCTTTTGTTATTTTGAAAATCTGCTGTTGACAAGTAAGTGCTATTTAAACTTATTGTGGATAAGTTTACAATCAAAGTATTTTGTGATCTTAAATATTATAAAAACCCCAAACAATCAGGATCTGGAACACTGGCTGGCAGATTCACAGAGTAAAGAATTTATTTTATTCATGGAAATGGTGTTACAATGAGCTCTCCTAAATAAAGAGATTTCTGAAGAAAGTAAAATTATATCTATTCTTGAACACACAGGATTCAAACCTCTTTCCTTCTTTACCCTCAGAATGTTTCATTCTGTGCTGTCAGCAGAGATCTGAAGCAGAGCAATTTGTGTTATTGCTGCTGAATGCTGGGGCACATCTTTGTTTCTGAACTGCTAACAGTATCTGAAGACAGTTGGGAGACTAAACAGTGGAGATTACCTAATAGGACAAGGAAGAAATAGTCAAAACCAAAACCTACACCATTTCCTAGCATGCTCAGGTCCTCAGCTGGCAATGCCAAATCCAAACAGCTCGTATTGACTCAGCACTAGAGCATGACAAGTAAACATCATGCTACAATTTCAAGATGTCCTTGGTTGAATTTGCTAATGCAAATTCAGTGGCTAACAGCATGGGAGAAATGGTGCTTAGCAGCTGAAATTTATTGCAAAGACATATGGATCTATTTTAAAGCCTGCACTAAAGTAATTACATAGAACTCAGAATTTACAGTATAAAAAACAGATGGAAGCCCTTTCCATCACACAATGCAATGAAGTCTCTTCCCCATCCAGCACAAATGCGAACCGCAGAGGCTGAGGCTGGGGTGAGAGGCACAGCTGAAAAGAATTCGCTCATCCAATGCCTCTCCTTGACAGGGCTGATGAACAAGAACCAGCCTAACTGGGTGAAACTGAAAGAGTTGAGATGGATAATTTTATCCAAGGAACCCAGCTGAAACCTTTTCTTTGCAGTACAAAGCTTATTTCGGCCTCTGCATAGTTCATTTGACCCTCTTCAGACCCCTCTCTGTGTGACTTCTCTCCAGTTCAAAGCAGAGAGTCCTGTCCCCTCAGATGAGAGAGTTTAAAGAGAGGTTTCCTGACCTTTGCATGTGACTTATGTTTCCCAGGGACATTGTGTGCACTTTATAACTGGCATTTTCTAACAAAGACACCTTTTCAATGCTCCTATGTGGGAAATATAGTGTGTATGTCAAACAAGAACCTGCATCGTTATTTTCATTGGGACCATTCTCTCTCTGTGACTGACATATAAAAAAGTGTGAAGTTAGGTCAGACTTCATTTCTTCCTGGAGTTTCCAACTTTATTTCCTTTACTCCTGTAGACTGAAGCACAATAGCTACAAAACCGTTGATTTTTGTGGGGAAAACAAGCAGCTCCATTTCTCTGTACTCTGTTCAGTCTCATACTCTTCATGTGCTACATATGCATACACACAAATGTACACATACATGCCCCATCATGGCAATGCAGGCCCTCCATCGTTACAGGATGGCCTTCTATCTTGTCTCACTGTGGAAAAAATCAAGGTACAGAAGTTATCCAGCAGTATTTTGCAGTTTTGTTAGGAAGGGGAAGGGCAGATAAGATATTGGTTCCTTGCAGTGTAAGTGTTTAATAACGTATTTCCCCGATTATAAATTATTTCTGACAACTGGTGCTCACAGTTCCAGAGCAGCTAAATCTGCTGGAACTGCAGGGCTGAATACATGTGGAAAAGGCAGATTTTTTCCTAAATGGCCTCAGGAAAGCTTAAAGAGATGGGAGGGTAAAGCATAAGATCACTATAATTAAGTGGTATTATATTATTCCCAGCTCAACTGAGAGAGATTGCTGGCAGGGAAATTTAAACATTTTGAATTTCTGAACTTACCATTTTATGCACAGTCAGAGTCACAGTTTCCTTAATTTGTATTTTCCTTCTATTGTACTGATGGAAAGACAATTTGAGTAACAGGAAAATTTGACTGTAAAACTCTGCAATAACTGACATAGTAGAATCATATGTAGGAGTAGTAAATGGAAAAAATTACTTTGAGACTGACTGCAGGGATGTAAATTTTTCTGTGTTGTTTTAAAGTAGCAACCAGCTTTACATCAGCACAGTGCCAGCTATCTGTAAAGTCCTCTGAAGTCTATTTAAGTTCCCCAAGCATGGCTTGTAGTATGGAGAGGATGTTGCGGTGTTTCGGAAATGAAATGGCAAACCAGATTATACTGCTGGGGCTCTACATACCTGAACAAATCTTTAATTCTTATTTTTTAATCTTCATGGTTTGGCTCCATGTTTTTTTCCACGATTCATGGCTGATACTGGTGGAAGATGCTTCTGATGAGTGTCTGGACAGAACCTCTCAACACATACAGGTTGTATCAGAGAAAATTAGCTGTTAGACAGCAAAGGCGTAAAAAGCAACAGAAAAAGCTGAAGAGTAGAAAAAGTTATTTGGGTCACAACCCAGTTTTAACATTTATTTATTTTTAAACAGAATTTGCACATCACCTGAACTTCATGATATTCTCCAGTTTCTGCAACTCTAGAACATTTCTCAGAAATGATGGCTCCAGATCCTTCCTAGCAGATGCCATTCTTTGCCACTGAATTTACCTTTTTTTTTCAGCACACAGTGTTTCACCAGTACTTTTAACACTGATGAATGTTTGTGGAGCGCATTGCATTCAAGTTTGCAGGACATTCTGTATGTGCTCTGCTGACCGACATATGCCTTCTGGCTCTTGCACAAGGACAGCTCTGTTTCCTGCCATGAGTCATCATTCATCATTCAAGAATGGTATGTAACCAGGAGAAAAAAGGAAGAAAAAACAACCCGAACAGATTCTGGGGAAGAGCAAGTAATAGCCTGTGGTTTTTACAGTCAGAATTACAGGGTTTTTTTCCTTTTTAGTACCATCTTGCTAGGAAATCCCAGGGAAGTCAGAACCTTATAGTTTTTATTATGTTACAACTAGCCTGAGTGGAAAGACTATATTAGAGCATAATGTTGATCTTGTCTAACTGTGCTGAAGTAGATAATGTCCATGTGTTTGTCTCCACTAGAGTTTAACAGTGAGAAAGTCTATGAATGCGCACATGCACAACCCCTTTTCATCAGCGAAGATGCAGCTTTAGGTTAAAGAATAAACATTTAGAATCTGAATAATTTGTGTGAAGAGTGCACACATTAACGTCTACAAATGTCAGGTGCCTCAAGTTAAATGGCCATTAGTTTTCTTAAGGTAAAGTCAAGAAGTGAAGACAAGCTCTGTTGGGAGGATGGGAAGTGCTAAGAGACCTTTTCTGGGCGAGTTAGTCTGCATCTTGTACCTTCCCCTGAAGCAACTAACAGTGATTACTACAGGAGATGACATACTAGATTAAATCACTCTCATCTGTTAAAGCAATGCTTTTGTTGCTCTAGAGTGCCCAGAGAAACACCTTGCTGGACCCCAACTTTTCTTGATGCTTTCTGTTTTGTTTCTGTCAAAGTGTGTTTCTGTCTTATAGACCAGATCATGTCCTCTCTGCAGATTATGGGTTGGCAAATGAAAGTATATGCTTTTTCCAATGGTGTGAAAATTTGAGAATTTTTTTCTTTTACTTTGATTTTTAACAGAAACAGAAAAACAAAACAAAACAAAAACTCCAAACAACCCAGAGGGAAACATATGGTAATTAAGATGTGGGGGATGGGAGGAAAGAAGGTGAAGAACAGCACAGACAGGAAATGAGACTCAGCTGGCTAAGAAAAACAAATAGCGCACATAAGATTAACAGTAAGACACAAAAGGAGCAAGGAAGGGATTTTCTTATGCTCCCAGTGTGAAAAGGCAGGATAAGCATTTCAGAGGTGTTAAAAAACTAAACTAAAAGGATCAATAAAACAGAGTCTGTCACCCAGATTTTCCCAACTGTTCTCAGGCCAGGAGTGACTGAAACGGATTCATTTGCTTGGTGGCTCTCAGAAGCCTGCACAGAATGAGCCGATGGTTATTTTCAGAGGAAGTAGTGTTTGTATCCCTTTACTTCATGGGTGCTAATCAGTTCTTGTGTTGGCAATCTCTGCTAGGAGGCTTGTTACAGCAAAAGCATGGAAACTAAACTGGTTTTTGCTTTAGTAGTGGTCTCATGGGCTTGGAGAAGTATAAGGAGAAGATGAAGGAAGTAGTAGAGTGTGTGTGAAAGTTCATATGCTCCTACTCACACCTCATCTCTTCTGAGGATAGACAAAGTCTTTCACCATCAGATATCTATCCAAGGCAGAAGGTTCTCTTTCAAAAACACTCGAAGGAAAAAAGTACCTTATTCTATTATTACTAATGCTTAACTGGAGAGAGAGGACACCAGCTGTACCATTGCACCGCAGGTTGGCTTTGAGGCTGAAGTCAGCTTAACAGAGCTGCAAAGGTCATCTGCTTGTTCCTACCCTCAGCTGCCTGCCACCTCTTTCACTATGCTGGTAAACCCTTTATGGAGATGTACTTTACACCAGATCACAGAAATTACCAGTTTGAAACGTAACTTTACAGGGGAGAAATGCATTGGTTTGGTTTTGGTTTTTTCCCACCATCACCTCCTCAATAACCTAATTAAGAGTGCAGCTCCACTCATTGTTGTACTGATTGACTGAGGCAGGATAAATTGTATTAGCATGGGAGAAGAAGCAGGAGTAATAAATGTCTTGAGGGTCAGGATCTGATGCTGAGAGAGCAGTATTTGGAAGGACTGCTTTGGGTCACCTGCTGGAGGGCTGGCTGTGGGAGCATGTACAGAATGTCCTAAAAACTTGAGTGCAGTGCACTCCACAAGCATTCATCAGTGCTAAAAGTACTGGTGAAACACTGTGTCTTGCTGGGAAATCTAAACTTTGCCTACCACTGGAAGAAGCTGCATCAGATGAGGTTTTGAGGTCCTGAAGAGCTCTGTGCCTGGCCCACCACACCAGCCCTGCACATGGGTCTGGTCATCAGCAATAACATGGTTATTGCAACAACATGGTTGTTGTAACAACTGTTTCTATGTCACTGTCATGCAGAGATGATTAGTCATCCTGGCTAGAAAAGGTGGTGTCAAAGGTTCACACTCCAGTGCCAGTTGCCTCTGGTGGGGGAGAAGAGAAACTGGCCTCTGAAGGCAGGTAGGCAGAACTGGTTTGATGAGGGTGAAGCCTCTTTCAACAGCTTGTAAGCACAAGGTCTATGTTCAACTGAACTGGCTGCTGATACCAGGGAATGAAGTTCTATGCATTGAACAAGTTTCTTCATTGGTAGTTATAACAGTAAAGTGATGTAATTTCATTTAAAATATGAGATGGCAAGAGTTAAAGCCACAAGGAGTGGTTAGAGGCATTTCTATTTATAAGGAACCCCATTCCCCCCATTCCTTGGCATTGAAACCTGAAATGAGAAACAAAATTTAATGACTCCTGCTGTGCACTTTTGGAGGGATGGGCCACAAGCAGCACTATACAGAGGCATTCGTGCAGAACAAAGATAGGAGGCCTCCAGAGCAGCTTTGGGGCAAGGTAATGTGTAGGAGTTGCTACACTTGTTTAACAGGTTTAGCTGACCCAGACACCACACCCCTGGAGTTGTTGGCATTTCTGGCACATTAGCCATCACCTCCTGGCAACTATGAACTGACAATGTCTTCTTCCCCACCTGGTAAAAAGAGGAGGCACAGAGAGTTAGAAGGCTCCTCTGTATGCCTTCCCATACAACAAATCTGTGCGTGGGATTGTCCCTCCCCACGTGCTGGGTAGAGTCCCTCCTTCTAACAACAAAGAGCAAAAAATGATAAAGGCAATGGGAAACCTGTACATGTAAGGCTCAACTTCTATTCTCTCTAAAACTGTTTCGATCTGCTGAGTCTGGGAAGCAGCACTGACACTGAATATTCTCAAGTACATCAAGCCAGAGACATCTGTGACTCAATACTTCTAGACCCAGGCCTCGTCAACATGTGTAAGCTCTGCTCCAGAACCTCTGGCTTTCTGATGCCCAGAAGATCACTCCTCCATGGTTAACTGCACTTTCAGACCTCTTTCAGACACAAAACAGATGGGTCTGTCTCTAAGCTATGTCCAGAGGCAGGGGGAACAAAGAAAGTTGGCTTGCAAACCTCGTCTCAGACACTTCGGTCACCTAATACTCTGAGCTGAGGGACAGTCTGGTCCTGTTTCTTACCCAAAAGTCTTGCTAAGATTCAGCTTTATAGCTTCTAAGTGGAATGAATAAACAACAGCTCTTTGACTGTCAAATTTTGTCACTTGGACTCTAAGTAAATAAGACTTGTTTACACACAAAGCTTTTCCCAATTAAGTCCATGTGTGGATACTTTCATTCTGAATAAGAAATATCCAGTTATTTCAGAGCAACCATTGCACTTTTAAATTAATTGCCTCCCTGAACTCACATTAACTTTGAAGTACTGTTAAAGCAAACATATTTTTGAGAGCTTGTCTACCTACCCATATAACATAGAAAATTGAAGACAGAATGAGTGCTCTTCATGTTAGTTAAGAAGGGATGAGAGTAGCTGTTGCGCTTTTAAATTCACACCCCAGCTTGTTTCACAATATTTTGTTTATACAAACAGCCCTTGACCTTTTTTTTTGCTGTGTCACCCTAAAATGCCTAGTTTTTGTAGGGACAACTATCCATCCAATACTTTCCATGATGACATGATATAAAGAATGCTTACTGGACAAACATTAATATTTCAAGGGAAAAAACATATTTGAATGGTTATTTGAATAAAAATTCCTGTACAGGAGCCAATGCTCTTTGGCCTAATTCTTTCATCTATTTATGAATGTTTAATGTTTAGTTTGTTATATTGCCATCATCTCACTATGTCCAGTCATTTTTCTATGTAATTTCTCTTGCCTCATCACACCTAATTCCATGGAAAGGTCTTCCTGCAGTTAGAAGTAAAACCTATCTCAGAATCAAAATGTATTTCAAGCACAGTGTGCACACATTGACACAGATGCTGTAATTACGGTTGATTATTAGTGGTGAGTCAATATTTATTGCCAAAAAAAGATGGAGAAGAAAAGCAAAAATATTCTTGGCTTTTCTAAAACTTTTGTAAAATTGGAGCATTTTAATTTAAGATTTTTACACTGTTCTTCATAAGTTCTTAAAGTTTGACTGATAAAGCTAAAGAAAATTCAGCCCTCCCAGTCTCCATGACCAGCAGAATCACACAGCCAAGAAGTCTAAAAACTGGTGCAACTGTAGTGCAAGGGGGACTGCTCCCAATTTGTTTTTGTTCAGAGGTTGGGCAAAAGAGACTCAACTACTGATGCATGTCCACTTGCAAGGGCTGCTGTTACAAACATGTAACTCTCTTAATAAACATTTCTTAGTAGAGACAAGGCCTGCTGTTAAATGTCCTATGTCCATTGGCAGCAACATCATCTTGATGTCCTTTTACAATATTTGCATTTATTGATCCCTGTCTTCTTTGCCTACCAGATGTGAGCAGATTGCCCAAATCATATAAGAACAACAATCTGGATTTGGTGACTCAGTCACATGAGAACACAGAGACAGGTCAGCTGCTGTGACCTACTTAGCTTCATGGGAGGAGAAGATCACAATAAAGCCCTTGTGTAGGAGGGCATGCGTGATGGTTTTCATGAGATTCACTGTACCTATAAGGAAGTTCATCTCTTATGTAGAAATATGTCTAGTCCTGTAGGGTGTGGGGCATGGGGGGCAGTTAACGGTCACGCCTCAGCTTTTCTTTTGAGCAAATAATGCATTCCTCCTGGCAGTCCATGGTCTGCTGGCAACCAGCTCAGCTCTGAAATATGAGCTATGGTGGATGGGGGAGGGAAGGTCAGCCTGGAAGGGTGTGGGAGAGGATTTCCATTCCAGACACAGGCTTTTGGTTAGAGCACTATTGTTCAAATGTGAGTTATTCCAATGATCAATGAGAAAAATTCTCTCTCCTCCCTCCTCTCCCCTATTTTAGCAGTCTTAATGTAAGCACAAAGGAAGATAAACAGTTTTTGTTATATTTCACTAGTTTCATAGTCGTTATTGAATTGAGCATTTCACGGTAAGACTTCAAAGTGCTCCTGCCTTTTCATTTTACATATGGATGTACAGTTTGCTTGAAAATGCATCTCGCTCAAATTAAGAAAGAAAACATTAGAACTATGATATATACCCATCAGCTAGACATAAATTAGCACTATTTCAAATTCTACTGCAGCGCCTCATCAGTTTTCAGCATTTTTTTCTCTCATCCTAGGAACAGATTTTTACACACCTCTGCTGACTTTGGGAGTTTAGTCTCTATGCTGTCAAACACTGAACACTTTGTGAAACCCCAGTGTTAAAGAACTCAAAAACAATGAGAGAAAAACAGGAAATAACTTGTTTTAAAAAATGAATTGCTGTGATAAGAGGCACTGTTAAAAAATACGCATGTGAAATGCACGACATTTAAGCACATGTATTCCTTATTTCTAGCCAACAGATACACAATAGAAATATGGGGCACTGTGTGATCCAGAACTGGTAGGATATCTTATATAATTACCCAAGTTATTGCTCAAACTAGGGGAACTGTGAGTTACTTTTAGTAGGTTAAAAATTACAGCCGAAGCAGGAGGCTTTTTGATCAATTGCACTTCTTCAGAAAGACTGTACACAATATTGCCTGAAATCAACAGAAACCTAATAACAAGAGACAGTTTCATAGAAAACCACCAGCAAAAATATATTTCTCTCATAGGGGTGTGATATTTGCCTGTGTTATTTGCCAATACATGCATATGTTTGTTGATGGAGACTAATTTCTGGGACTATAAAGGAGCACAAACTCTTCTCATCTTAGTTGAAATGAGGTGGTTGTTGCCTAATTGAAGATAAATACTCTTCTACCCAAATGGAAGATTAAGACTGAAAGTTTCTTACACGGTTCAGGAAAATATTATACAGCGCATTCATTAAAACACCCACCACCATCACCCATGGGTAAACTTTAGAAATAAGAAAACTGTATTTATAAAAACTGTAAATCAGACAAATTATATTGTCCAATCAATGAATATAATTAACAAAATTCCTCCAGGAGTATCGTATTAATAAACTTATCCCTCCTCTGAGACAAAATCCAATAACTTCTAAAGACTAGATGAATCACAATTACTTGGTCATCTCAAAGCTAAAAGAACTGTAATATTTTTGTGTTGCATATAAACTCTAAGCTTCACTATACCAAACAAGACTTTATATCATTTAGAAGATAAATCCTGGAGAAAAAAATAGACCTTTTTCTGAGGCTCACAGAGATATTTTGACCTCTAAAGGATTTCTGGAAGGAAGGATGCAAATCTACTTCTTAATTAATTTCTACTTTTTTTGTGTGTGTGTTTGTTTTACTCTTCATTTACTCTTCATGTTTTATTTCTTTCCTCTGGCAACCTTTCTTATCTCTTTTTGTCTTTCTTCAATCTATTTTCCCCTTTCCTCCTATGCATTGAGTAGCTTTTCCAACTCATTGTTTCTTCCCATTCTCTTCACCGTACTTGCTTCTCTTCTGATGCTCTCTCACAAGACCTGTCCTTGACTCTTCTAATTTGATGTTTGTGCTCCACAAGAAAATATATTTGTGATAGTTTCACTTTCCTGTTCTCTTCTTCCTTCCCTCTTCTCATCAAGTTCTGAGTCACCAAAATGCCTGAAGCTGTAAAAAACTTGCATCCATGACCACGCTGCCATTTCAAATTATGGAGATGTGTAATAACTTCCTAATGTAAACTCTTCATGAGGCAGTCTACAGAGAGGGAATTCTTGATTCTTCTCTGACCTTCTCCAAGCAGTGCTTCAGAGGTGCTCAGGGCTGGATGTGGCCTAATGTGAAATAATTAGGTGCCTGTGCTGCAGCATATAAAGTTCTCCCCTCTCAGTTAACTAAGAGAGACCACCAGGCAATACCAGCCGCAGGTTAGATGGTTAAAAAGGAGACCGCTGATCCCCTAAGTCTCTCCAATAACTCTATCCTAACTACAACTCAGGTAACATTAATGGGAGTTTTAGAGCATAGGACCTCTGGAGAAAAAAACAAAACAAAACACAAAAAACCCTTTAAAATATAGTTCTTGTGAGTTTCCATTATTCATTAGTTATTATTACTTGTATTATAGCAGACATATAACAGTGCATCATAACTGAAGGTTTGAAATGGTTCTAATTGTAACAACTTTTTATACATGGGACTTTTTGCAGTATTTGTGTGTTTAAGCTTTCCACATTAAGCTTTGAGAATTTTCCATGCTTAATCTCAGCTGGAAAGTATTTTGAAATGCTCTAAGCAAAATTAATTAATTTTTTCGTTGTTGTTTTGTTTTTCTGCTTGACTTACCGGGAAGGGAGAAGAAAGCACTTTATTATCTAAATATATTATTTGCCAATGTTCTCATTGCTGTGGTCAAGAACCCAAAGTGGAGAGCAATCTCTCTTGCTCTCAAAGATTTGGATAAATTTGGAGCAACAGTAAACTCGCTCTGAAACGAGACTACTTCTGGTCTCCCTTATAATGAAGGACATTACACTCCCATTTCCAAGGAGAGGTAATTAGAATTCCCTAAAGCAAGTGAGTAAGTGAAAATATTTCTACCTTAGCTGTTAAAGAAAGCTAAATTAGAATAGAAGACTTACATGTAAAGTTTTAACATAGGTTTTTATCTACAAATTGAAAACAAAAATGAAGAAAACAGAGTAACACAGATAAGCAATTACTCATCCTAGAAATATATCCTATTGTGTCTATTTTTATCCTCAACAATAACAAGACACAAAGCATTTCCTAAATGCTACAGCAACAAAGAGTTTGGTTTATTTTTATGCATAACAAAAATAAGGAAACCTTGTCAAAATCTTAAGAAGAAGGAGGAAGCAAAGAAAATGTCAAACAAGTGGTGACCAGCCAGGATCAATATGTCCCCAAAGAAAGGGAAAGAACATTCTGTTCAGATGTCATAAAGAACCATCAAAGAGACCACATCTCTTTGTATCACCAGTAAGTTAAAAGCTGAGACCAAACACCAAGAGCATGAATCAGGCTTGTTTACACTTAGTAACAACAAGAGCTATCAGCCAAGACCCACCTTTGTGGCAATTAAGGCACAGACTTCACTTAACAGTACAAGCAAAGACCTTTATTATATCTCAAAACTCCATATTTATGTATTTCTTAACTGTCCATGCGCAGGCAAAGCGGTTACCATTGGTTTGAACCTTGTGTTCACGCAGCTGAACTTATTCACAAATGGTTCAGGTAATGCAGCGCACACAGCTATGATTGGTGCAAGCAATGTAGGGATAGCATACCACACACTGACTTCAGTGGTTATCTTCTGCAACATTGTATACTCCACAAGCCTTCTTGCCTCAAGGACAGAGCGTGGATGCGTCAAGGTTGAAGTTGTAATCAAACTGGAACTCACCCATCCCCACAATTCCCCCTTTTTGTTTTTCTACAATAAAGGCTCGTTTTACCACACCATCGAAGGTTCTCTGTAAACATCCTAACACACAAGGTGCTAGTAATATAATGATACAGATGATCAACAAGATTAACAAACCAAGTTCAACAGTTGACAAAAACCAACCCTGAATACCCCATCCCGAGAATAGTAGTTCGAGTCCAAAATATCCTTGATCTTCCTGAATGTGTTGTGTTCGATCCATGCTGAACCTTTTTATGAATAGGTTCAGAGTGATCAGTCAGATTCATACAACACAGTCCATCAAAATCTTCACACCCATGACCATGAGCTAAGAGCAAGAAATCAATGGCAGCCCAATTATGTAAAGTAGCATGTCTAACACTAATCACATCCCATGCTAATTCACTTAATACCTTAGAAGTCAAGTTATTTTGTTTTTCTAACCAACAAGTCACTTTATTAAATTGTGTCAATGCTTTAGCTGCAGCTGCCTGTGGCAAAAAAATACTGGCAGCAATAATCTGGCCTTTATTCCAGAGATCTATTTTGTCATCACATGCTGATGACAATGCTCTTTTTACACGAGAGTTATGCAAATGCGTATGATTCAATACCATAGTAATATTCGGCAGCATTACAGTAAGTCAGTCGAAAGCACATGGGCCTCCAACCATTTGGGAGGGTAATCCAGCCCATGCACGATCTCCACAGATCAGAAAAATTCCTGGTGGCAAACTACGGGGTACTTCTATATTTGGCCACCCATAAGTTTCCTTTTCTGTTTTATTTCCATAAGTATAATTACACCAAGTTGTGGAACTGACAAAAATAGGAAGACTCAGGTAACATCATGATAACCTGTAAAATTCCCTTCAGCAAAATCACTACCCTTCCCGAAGTTAAAATATAAACAAGAGGACATTTGAACACTGCCCAACAATTCAATTTCTTGAGGTTCAAAAGGGGAAACCACTAACCAATCATCCCAAACATCAAAATTCTCTGTACAGTTTTTGGGTGTTACACATTTGTTCTGAGCCAAAATCCATGGTTGACCATTTGATTTTGTCATGCCTTTAGTGAGCTGACTATAACCAGACAAGGGCACTCCGACTAAACATGTGTGAATGGATGTTCAGGCTGAGCCATCAAGGCACAAAAATAAGTCTGATTTGAAGCCTTTGACAGTGCCTGAAGCTTCTTACAGCTCCTGATGACAACAACAAGAACATTGCAGCAAATTGTTAGAAACCGGCTTTGTGGTTTGGAGAAACACCAAGGGTCCAGGGAGCATGCACAAAGAACGGAGGTGAAAAACTTAGTAGGGAAAAGGACTATTTACTTCATTCCTGAGACGCCAGCCCACAACTACCAGGAGACACTGCACATGCACGACTGGGCTTCTCAGAAAAAGACTGCCTTTTTGGGGAAAGGCTATGAATATGTATAGGTGTTTTTGCATAGTAATGAACATGCAACACTTTACCGTATAAAGCTAAGACAAGCTGCTGCAGGAGGTGCGCATGTTTGTGGCAGAAAGATCTTTGCGCCAGCGCGCTGAATAAACATACCTACTTTACAGCCTTACAGGTTGTGGAGTCTTCTTTCCACGAGTTATTTTTGGCACCCCAGATGGGACATGCTCTGCTTGGCTGCAGGATCGACTGAGAAGCGGACGTCCTAGGCACGCCCTGAGCCCTCTCTCGGAGGAACTCCGCTCCCCAGCCATTCACCGTAGGGGCAAACAATGACCATCTACAGCTGCGGACAAATGGTATGCTTAACGAAAGGGGCCAGTAAGTATAGGGGATGCCCACATGTGGCCGGGGCTGCTGGTAAATCATGCAGAGACATCTGGCGTGCGGCACAGTCCCCGTATGGGGGGGGTACCCTGTATGTTGGTAAACAGCTGGAGGGGATTTGCTGACCGATAGAGCGGCTGCTAGCGATCTTGGGAGTAGATCGAGCAAATCCGAGGTTGCTGCTGCATCCTGTTTTGGGAGTCAGGACGGACCTGCTAATGACTGTGTAAGAAGCAGGAGAAGGGTAAGTGGAATCTCTCAAAAGTTTGTCATATGACGGGGTCGATCATATTTGGAGCTGCTGGAGGGATACTAACTGGAGTAATAATCGTATGTTCGATTTGCAAATACCTGAGTATTCTATGTTAAACGCGTTTGTGTGTGTGCGTACTTGAGATGCAGCATTGCTGCAAAGCAAGTGGGAGTCTTGATCTGCGGTTCCATGACCCCGCGAGGGGCGCAGCCAGAGATAGACAAAGCACTTAAATGTTTGTGTGGTGTGTTTGGTATCGTGTATAAGTCATATATTCATAACATTGGGAAATTGTGGATCCAATAGTAAATAACCCAGACTGGTCATAACCAACACTGTATTAAGCTAGCTTTGAAACAAGTGGACGTGTGTTTGTGTGTGGCTGACCATTTTGATAATCAGTCAAACTCCCGAATACATCTTGGGAAGGACTTGGACGATTGTCATGGTGGCCGGACCAAGTGAGTCAGCACAGGCTAGACCAAGGGAGTCAATCAGTAATGGCCGCTCTAAAAATTAGAGAATGGGGCGAAATGGCCACTTAATGGGTCAATAGATTATAATACTGTTTTGCAATTAATGTTGTTTTTTAAGAAGAGAAGGAAAGTAGGATGAAGTACCATATGCAGATATCTTTTTCACCCTCCAAAACCATCCGGAGTGGCAAAGGGACTGTGGGATTGTGCCGCCACAGGACCCTATGGTACTCGTCCTTGAGCAGGAAAATAACAAAAAATCTCAAAGGTAAACTGAGGCGGTGTTACTCGGCATGTAGTATTGGGCAAAGGAGCACTAGAATAAATAAAATTCACCAGGCACTAGAACAAGATCTAACCTATTTGCTTAAGCCTCCCCCTCGATCACAGGAACAGGATACAGACTCGGACAGAACATCCACTCCCCCAGGTAGCCCTGTATCCTCCTGCACCAGGAAAAAGTCTGCACCAACAGTTTTGCAGGCACCTTTTTGAGAAGCAGTGGGACCTGATGGCGAGACAATGTTAATTAAGGTACCTTTTTCCACTACTGATTTAGAAGTATGGAAAAGAGTTGTTAGGGTTTACCAGAGTGATCCAATAAGTGTGACCAAGCATTTTGAATTTATTGTAAAGCAACACAATCCTGATTGGAATGATATACAATTATTATTAGAATACATGACTGAAATGGAAAGACAATTAATCTTAAAAACTGCAGGGGATTTGGCTGAGGATTATTATAGAACTACGGGGGGAGATGTTAAAGAATACATCCCCCTCCAACACCCAAAATGGGATGCAAACAGCTCGGCACATATGGAAAAGTTGCAGGCATATCAAGGGTGAATCTCAAAAGGAATGGAGAGGGCCATTCCCAAAAACATAAACTGGTCACCATTATACGCAATCAAACAAGGTCCTTCCAAGTCACTATCTGAATTTCTGGATCGACTGAGGGACGTAATGCACCGCAGCACACCACTGGATCCTGGGTCAGAGGTAGGAGTACAACAACTCCCTGAAGGCACTTTTGGGGAGAGATCTATCAGAACAATTGGGTGCAATAATTAAATTTGAGAAGGGAGAGATTACTGTGGAGGTAAATGACCAGCAGTATATACAAATAATGAGTTTATCCCTAGCTAGTGTTCCCACAGAAGGAAAAATCAGCGAAGAAATCACAAACCAGTTATACCCCAGAATATGGGCCACCGATGTACCGGGGAAAGCAAAGAATGCTCCACTTGTCGAGGTCAAACTCAAAGAAGGGCAACAGCCGGTAAGAATTAAACAGTATCCCCTGAAAAGGGAAGGCAGGGAAGGAATTCAGCCAGTAATAGAAAAATTTTTATAACTGGGATTATTAAAGGAATGTGAGTCCGATTTTAACACTCCCATATTACCTGTCCATAAACCTGACGGGTCATATCGAGTGGTCCAGGACCTGCGGGCTATAAATAAAATAACTGAAGACCTCTACCCAGTGGTAGTGAATCCATACACCTTGTTGACTGTATTGAAGCCTGAACTAACCTGGTTTACCGTTTTAGATCTGAAGGATGCCTTCTTTTGCCTCTCTCTCCATAAAGCCAGCCAGAGAATATTTGCATTTGAATGGGAAAATCCCCAAAGTGGGTGTAAAACTCAGCTTACTTGGATGGTGTTGCCACAGGGGTTCAAAAACAGTCCTACTATATTCAGTAACCAACTCGCAAAAGACCTTGAGTCCTGAAAAGCCCCGCCTGAAGAAGGGAAACTGTTGCAATATGTGGATGATATCCTGATTGCCACCAAAACAAAGGACGCTTGTATAACCTGGACGGTGAGTCTCCTAAATTTTTGGGGGCTCCAGGGATACTGGGTATCTAAGAAAAAAGCCCAAGTAATCCAGCGCAAAGTGCTTTATCTGGGTTACGAAATTAGTGCTAGACAAAGGACTTTGGGGCAGGCCTGAAAAAAGACAATATGCCAAACTCCGAGACCGCAAACAGTGAAAGAGTTACGAACTTTCCTGGGGATGACTGGGTGGTGCGGACTATGGATCTATAACTATGGACTGCTTGTTAAACCCCTGTACACACTAGCAAACACCGAACAGAAACACCTTCATTGGAACAAAGAAGGCATACAGGCCTTTGAGCTACTGAAAAAGGCCCTGATGTTGGCCCCGGTCTTGGGACTCCCATATGTAAGTAAACCATTTTTCTTTTTTTCCTATGAAAAGCAAGGAATTGCCCTGGGAATATTAGCACACGACCTGGGCCTGTATAGTCGAGCAGTTGCTTACTTTTCCAACACAACTGCAAAAGGTGGGCCTGGATGCTTGTGAGCGGTCACAGCCGTAGTACTAAACATCCAAGAAGCCCGAAAGTTCACCCTGGGCCAGAAAATGACCGTGTTGGTTTCCCATATGGTATCTGTAGTACTGGAAGTGAAAGGTGGACATTGGCTTTCCCCACTAAGATTTTTGAAATATCAGGCTACAATGGTGGAACAAGATGATGTGGAGATTGTAGTCACTAACATTGTCAACCTAGCTTCCTTCCTCAGTGGAAACACGGGAGAACCAGTGCATCCTGACTGTCTGGAGACCATCGAAGCAACATACTCAAGACGTTCGGACCTGAGAGACAGCCCTATGGGAAACGTGGAAACCTGGTTCACGGATGGAAGTAGCTTTATTCTAAGTGATAAAAAGAAAGAAAAGCCATCAAACATGCAGAGGAGATTCTGAAACTGTTGGAGGCAGTCCAGCTCCCTGAGAAAGTGGCAATCATGCACATCAAGGCACACCAGAAAGTGAGCTCAGAATTGGAGAGAGGAAATGAGCTGGCAGACAGAGAGGCAAAACAGGTATCCAAAGGCGAGGTAAAAATAGAGGGGACTTTGGTCCCTGACGTGCAGATCTCCCTAGAAGGTAAGCCAGAGTATACCAAGGAAGATCAGAAGCTTATCACAGACCTGGAAGGGTCATACAATAAAGAGGGGTGGGCTCTCACTCCACAAGGGAAACTAATTATTCCCTCTTGTTTAACATGGTCCTTGGTAAGAGTGGAACATAGGAAGAGGCATTGGGGGGCAGAAGCCCTATATAAACATTTAATTAGAGAGATCGTAGCTAGAAATTCATACACCACTGTGAGACAAGTGACTCAGCAGTGTGATCTTTGCCTCTAGACTAATCCCAAAAATACCCCCAAACCAGAAATGGGTCAGACTGGGAAAGGCAACGGGCCTGGGCAACAATGGCAAATTGATTTTTTGGAACTCCCAAGAAAAGGGGGGTATCGATATTTATTGGTATTAACTGATACCTTTTCAGGTTGGCCAGAGGTGTTCCCTACTAAAACAACCAAGGCTCAGGAGGTAACCAGAACATTAATATAAGAGATAATACCACGCTTTGGGGTTCCAGCAACCATATCTTCTGATAGAGGAACACGTAGTACTCCACCTAATCCTCTTGTAGAAAGGCCCTCAAGCTTTCACAGCTTTGTACGTTGGCTAATTCCCCAGCTTAGTGTTAGTGAATTAGAAAAAGCTATGGTAAACATCTCAGCCACAATAGAGAAATTTGAAAACTGGACAGTGGATGCGCTTCAGGGACTCCAGACAGAAGTATCATCCCTAAGCAAAGTAGTGGTACAAAACCGCATGGCCTTGGATCTTTTGACTGCAAAAGAAGGGAGAGTATGTGTAATAATAAATCAAACCTGTTGTTCTTATATAAACCAGCAGGAACGGGTTGAAATAAACATACACCAGATGTGGGAACAGCCTAGAATTTTACATATGGTAACCCAAGATGACACCTCATGGGAATTTACTGATATGTGGGAGAAACTTACATCTTGGCTTCCCAGTCTTAAATGGTTGAAGCAATTGTTCGCAACAATAGTTGGTATATTAGTTTTGGCAATAATGATTTTTACCTTAGTCAAGTGTTCTCTATGGTGCCTCCAGAGTACCAGAGATTCATATAGCGAATGGAAAAAACATCATCTTCGCCAGAAATTAGAATCAAATAGATATTTTGAAAAAATGTTAGATAAAGAATCTTTATAGTAGGTAGTAAAAGAATTTACTAACTTTCTTAGAAAAGAGGGGATTGATAGAATTGTAACACTTATAAAGAAAATTATAGCTTGGGGCTAACACAGCTTAGGGGAATAACGCTTAAGAGTTAACAGGATAACAATTATTCAGCTGAAGCAATATATCTTAGGTCATTGTGTAAAGGGAGGTAGGCTACAGACAGTTCCTGATAAGGCCAAGGATGTCCTGCCTGAAGCATCTTACAGCTCCTGATAAAAACAAGAACATTGCGGCAAATTGTTAGAAACTGGCTTTGTAGTTTGGAGAAACACCAAGGGTCCAGGGAGCATGCGCAAAGAATGGAGGTGAAAAGCTTAGTAGAGAAAAGGGCTATTTACTTCATTCCTGAGACCCCAGCCCGCAACTACCAGGAGACACTGTGCAGGCACGACCGGACTTCTCAGAAAAAGACTGCCTTTTTGGGGAAAGGCTATGAATATGCATAGGCGTATTTGCATAGTAATGAATATGCAACACTTTACCGTATAAAGCTAAGACAAGCTGCTGCAGGAGGTGCGCATGTTTGTGGCAGAAAGACCTTCCGTGCGCCAGCGTGCTGAATAAACATACCTACTTTACAACCTTACAGGTTGTGGAGTCTTCTTTCTGTGAGTCAATTCCATTTCTGTGTATCATGCCACACCATTGCTGCCTTGCCTGTCTTTCCCGAACTGTCATTAAAACTGTCGGGCCATTGACAGGCTGAGGTCGACATAAAGGAGCACGTATAAAAACTAGCTCCAAATGAGCCTGTAAAAGTTTGCATGAAGGCAAATGTATATCAATGGACCCACTTCCGCAAGCATTACCTCTGGGGCCCCCACAAAGAGAATGGCATCCATATAATGATAATACAATATTTGTGGAAACTTCAATCTAATTGGAGACAATGCTTTAGCAACTTACCATTGACAAATAGTAGGACTATTTTTCATGCCTTGCAGCAAAACAGTCCAGTGATATCTTTGCATAGGTTCTGCATGATTGATAGATGGCACAGAAAAGGCAAAATGAGAAAAAGGCATCCTGAGAATCTAGTGGTATGGTAAAGAAATAGTCTTTTAGATCTAAAATTAAAATGTTCCA
>NW_010199643.1:34670-37891 GCF_000695765.1 Mesitornis unicolor
TGCAATGCTCCTATAGCTTCCATCACGTCATTTATCGTTCATAAATCATGTAAAAACTGCCATTTACTGCTCTTCTTCTTAATAACAAAAATAGGTGTGTTCCAAGGGCTTGTGGTGGGATCAAACAGACCATACTATTCGATCCTTCTGTCTCAAATTCCATTAAAACCAATGCATCATTCTGTTTTGGCACAGTTGCATTAAAGGAGGCAAGGGGTGTTTCTGAGTTGGAATCGGATGGTCTAATAGCGGTGGTACATCCGCTGAAGTCGAGGGGGATGCATTAATCTCAGTCTCTGATGCCCGCAGTGGATTGGGTGCAGTGGCAGCCACTGAGGCATCCATTGCTTTCCGATCCTCCTTTTAATTGTTTTATAGAGTCCTGAATGAGACGCCAGGCAGTAAGCATGCCACAGGCATTCGCATCCCCTTTTGAAGCAGCCTCAAACAAAAGCTGTCCAGCATTTTCCCAAACCTCTACTTGAAATGCAGTCTGTGCATCAACTTGAGCCCCCTTCCACTTCAGCCAAACAAGGAGCAAGCGTATTTTATATTCATCATAAGCAATTCCCTGATTTTTCAAAATACGCATTAAAATGCACAGGATAGATTTTTCTCCTGCCGATATTTGCACCCCCATATTATGTCCCCAGTTGCTCACCTCAGCCAGGTGATTGTTGTGTCTAGACTTACAGCTCCACGTCCGCTGTCTTATGTTCAACCAGGGTTGCCACCGGTCGCTCTGCAATCCGCAATATTCCGGACCCAAGTTGTAATCATGTCGGGGTCACCATTTGTGGCAATTAAGGCATGGACTTCACTTGACAGTACAAGCAAAGACCTTTATTATATCTCAAACTCCATATTTATGTGTTTCTTAACTGTCCACGTGCAGGCAAAGCGGTTACCATTGGTTCAAACCTTGTGTTCACACAGCTGAACTTATTCACAATTGGTTCAGGTAATGCAACACACAGAGCTATTAGTCCTGAAGACTTTTTTTGAGAGTAAGATGATGTTAAATCTGCAGCCTTTCACACACAGTCCCGAACTAATCCTCACTCTCAACACAATGCATCCACATATAATAAGTGTTTTTGTCTTGGGGAGGGTGCAGAGGAAGAAGCTGCATGCATATGCACAGTTGTGTGGAGAAGAATGACCATGAATTAACTTTGCAAGTCAAAATTTGCATTAGCTGAAACCATGGTAAGGTACAGTGTTTGATGGCTTTACTTCTTCATTTCTCCTTTTTGGTATTTGTGTTCAGATATAAAATGTAGGTAACTTCCCTGCCTTAACTCCTTATTATCTATGGCTTCCACAAAATCTTAGTTCCATCACTGCTATGCAAAGCTTAACTACACACTTTAATTTCTACCTTGCTGTTGCATATTTTGAGCATATTTTCTACTACTAAGGTGCATTTTGAGGCATAAGACCAGAGGATGTTTCTACCCTGAAGTACAACAGAAATACAGCCCCTAAAATAAGATGTTTGAGGAAAGGTAATTCAATTTAGGTAGGTTAGCTTTAGGCAGGTTGAAAGGGCTTCACACATCTTAACATCCTGCTACGAACAGACATGCTACTTTTTTGTGGCCAAGTGTCTCTTGAGTTTTCACCCTGAGAATGGGTTTGGGATAAGTCACCTCTGGTTATACCAAAGAGGTCTGTCTGCATGGTTAAAATTCAGCCAGGTCTGGGGCAGAACAAAGGATCTCTGTAATTCTGTGCACACATAGTGTGTAACACAACACAACAGCTTAGAGTAGGCAACTGGAATCTTGGGGTGACCAAACCTAATTGAAAAAACTGGAGTTTGGTTGAGACATTAGGTTAAAACAGCCATTCCACTGACAAGAAAGAAGATGCTCCAAGACATTCTGGAAGAACACCTTGCTAGTCCTCCGGTTTTAAAGTCCATTAAAAACACGAGGCAAATGGACTAAACTAACAAATTCCATTTCTAGTGTTCAATTGTACCAAGAAACTGTTTACAGTATGCTTGTATATGTAGAAGTTATGCTAAAAAAGCTGTATTTCTCTTTCATTTATCTGCCAAGACCCATATTCAAAGTTCATTGTTGCAGTGGATAAAAGCAATGAAAGCAAAATATTTCCCTGAAAATCCTATATGGCTTTAGATGCCTGTAGTATTCTCAATCCTTTCTACAGACAGGGAATCCTTAATTCTAGTGTTTGTGGATAAGTGAAATATGAGTAGCAATTCAATTTTATTTAAAAATGTAAACCCCAGCAATTTGAGAAGAGTAGTATAGTCTAGTGGTAGCTGTCAGATGATTGATGTCCTGTGCATGACTCGACTTGACTTGCAGTGACCTTCACCAATGTCCTTAACCTCAATCTCATGTTTGTGTGAACAAATTTT
Organism: Mesitornis unicolor; assembly: GCF_000695765.1. Lineage (NCBI taxonomy): Eukaryota > Metazoa > Chordata > Aves > Mesitornithiformes > Mesitornithidae > Mesitornis > Mesitornis unicolor. The sequence continues at coordinate 37,063 of NW_010199643.1, forward strand.
TTCATGCCTATAGAAAAAGATCTGCAACATAGGTGATATGATGCTGTTTCTTAAAAGTGCAAGAACATAAATTTACTGTGCAATGTATTAACCATGACATCTGAACTATGCAAATGACTGAAATAATCTGTGTAATGTTTGTAATTTCTTACATGCACTCTTACAGTTAAGCCAGAATGTTGAAACAAATAAACACACTAGAAGAGACATTTGGGATAAAAGAAGAGAGAAAAATGCTGTTCTGGAATTTAGAAACTTACATTATTTTTCTTATAAAAATGCAATACATTTCAAGTGTGACAAAATTAACATAGCAACTCTGACTCAAGCAAGATGCATCCATGAATGTTTAAGAGACACGCAGGAAACTGCTTGCTCATTGAGTCCCACTTCTCAAATAAGCGTGGGTAAAAAATCTGGCTGCAACAAGAGTTTACAGTTCCCGCACTGGTGTGACAGACAAGCAGGTCTGACTTTCTTGGGTGCATAAATGTGCAAGACACATTATCCACAGAACTGAAGGAACAGTAATTGGATTTTTTTTTTTTTGCCTTTGTCTGATGGGACACAGGTACATGCTTTATTATTATAACAGAAAAAAAAATAAAAGAGCTAGCACCAGAAGGATAAACTGTCCCATGCATTTCAATACAGTTTTAATTCCACAGTTCAGGATGGGACCCATCCCCATCCTTTGACAATACAGGGTATCAGAAGAGTGCAGCACAACTGGCTTACCCAAACCACCATGGCTGACTGCACTGCTGCAATCAGTCTAAATACTAACCAGCACTCTTGCTTCACCCCAGGTTCCAGTATAAATTGGGGA
>NW_010199644.1:0-9087 GCF_000695765.1 Mesitornis unicolor
GTTTTTTGTTCTTGCTTAAAATGGTTATCTGCATATATCTATAACAAGCTTTATGATATCCTAACAGGATTTCAAAATTAGTGTATTTTACAGTGAGATATTTCATCCATTTTTACTGTCCCTCCTAAACAATAGTTCAAATTTACACCTGTATCAGTAATTAGGTGCAGGTAGGGGACCTTCAACAGTTTTGTTTGATTCAGACAAATAACATTCTCTCCCAAAATTCACATTTTAATTCATTAACATTCAAATTTAATTCATTCCAATTAAAATTACATGGAGTCTCAGCCATATTTGAGCAAGTTGATTAGCCCAGACTCTCAAGTTACTGGGCATCAGCTGTAATTTAATAATTACACATATACACTTAGGCCACAAAAAAATGCAAACTAATTCAACCTTCCTTAGCCAGCAATGAAACAGGGTTAAAATAAATCAAGTTATGTGCAATTCCCAAAGGCTACATATATACAATTGAATATTCACTGTAGCTGAGCATGCAATAACTTCAAATTGCCAGGACTTAACAAGTTATGTTGAATCCTCAGAAGTCAATCTACAGAGCTTTTTATATTACTTCCTTGGGTAATTATCAAGATGTGATTAAGAATTTGCTTAATTCCATGACATTATATGTCTACTTTGAGCCTAGAAAAATGATTTGTCAGGAATAAACACAAACATCTACAGAAAAATAAATAATTCCTATTACAGAATCACAGAACGTTAGGGATTGGAAGGGACCTTGAAAGATCATCCAGTCCAACCCCCCTGCCAGAGCAGGATCACCTAGACTAGGTCACACAGAAACATGTCCAGGCAGGTTTTGAATGTCTGCAGAGAAGGAGACTCCACAATCTCTCTGGGCAGCCTGGGCCATGCTCTGTAACACTCACAGTAAAAAAGTTTTTCCTTATGTTCAGATTGAGCCTCCTATGCTCCAGCTTGCACCCATTGCCCCTTGTCCTATCATTGGACATCACAGAGCAGAGCCTGGCTCCTTCCTCCTGACATTCGCCCTTTACATATTTATAAACATGAATGAGGTCTCCCCTCAGTCTCCTCTGCTCCAAGCTCAAGAGCCCCAGCTCCCTCAGCCGCTCCTCATAAGGGAGATGCTCCACTCCCTCAATCATCTTTGTGGCTCTGAGCTGGACTCTTCCAAGCAGTTCCTGTCCTTCTTGAACTGAGGGGCAACTATTCTGAAGTCTATTAATTCAACATAATTATTTAACATGTCACTAAATTAAATAAGTAGCTTTCATTATTCTTCCTCCAGGTTGCAGGCTAAGATTACAGTGTGATGTAAAAACTGAGAATATTTACCTTGTAGTATTATGATGGCTTGTTTGTGCAATGATTGTGCAAGAATTACAGACAAAACAGTTTTTTAAACTATACCATTTTTATTGCAATTCCTAAAATACTTTAATTATATTTTCCATGGTAAAAATAAATCATCTATTTCTATAAATAACATAACTAAACTTTACATCATGTAGATAGAACCAGAAGGAATTACTACAGTGAGTAAATATGCCATAACTCTAAATAATCTTATAATAGTGACCTTAGAGCGCACAGTGTGTTCCTACAACTCTCTAAGCCATTAGTCACCTAAATTATCACCAGGAAAGTTCACCTATGGCTTTGCTTCAGTGTATGCCAGAACTGCCACTATTTTTGCAGAACTAAGTAGCTCAACATCTGTTCTACACCTAAGCCTGGGCAAGACTCTCAGAGTAGAAAAGTCCAGTCATACATACATGCTTTGAACATGCCTAATGCACAAAACTGAGTACTAGCCACTGCCTCCATCCCTTCACTTAAAATCTCAGCAGGACAGAGGAAGGCCACTTGCTCAGGATATTGGACGCACAGATTCTAATATTCTCCTCAGTAGCAGGAGATTCAAACATGCAATTTGTCACTATCCATTAGAGTCTTCAATTGGCTCTAAGATTTTACAGGTTAGTGAGCATTCCCTTCTCTTGTTGAAGGAGTACTACATCACAGTGCAAAGAAAATTAATTAGAACAGGGAAAAAGGCTGAAAGAAATAATATGATTATCAAATAAATTGATTTAAACTCTCTTTCAGGAGATAAAAAATATATTTAATGCTTTCTACTGACTAACCAGTATGGACCCTTTGCTCAGCACCACAGAAGTCGAGTTCCATTTTGCATGCTCACACATCTCAAACTTGTGATTGACACTCAAGGGCTGACCTGTTCAACAACAGTATCACAACAACAAATTCCCTTTTTGATCTCACTCAAATTCCTTTTTATGATGCAGAAATCAAGATTACAAATTTTACATACTGCACTGTGACAGCTGATTTACAAGGCAATTCTAAAAAAAAAGATATATTAAATGCATTTCCATATATTAAAATTCATATAATTAAAAATTATGTTGAAAATCTGACTTTTAAAAAGCCCTCTAAAACAGAACATTCAACACAGAAAAGTTGATATCAACAAATACTCAAACATTACTTTTTCTGTGTATCAACTCAATGCTTTCTAGACTTCTACCAAGAAATCCCACACCCCCAGCTGAAAAAAAAAAAAAATCACATTTGTGAAGTCAATCAAAAGTTAATAAACACCTCTTGCATTCAAGAATTCTGACAGTCTTTGGATTATATAATTGTGTTACATTCCTCCCCCATCCCTGGGCCAAATCTTCATTCAGCTTACAGGAAGGATCTGCTCTGGAAATGAATCAGAGGCTATTCATAAGGCTGTATGATTTAAGAGAAGTGTGAAGTGAAAAAGGCTGCAGATCAGATAGCAGGAAACAGAAAAATGCCGCTCCTGGGAATCTGATCCTATTTCTATTACTAATGGTAAATATTTCCGTGTTCCTTTCTTCCTGCATGCTCCAAAGCCAAATTTGAAGAAGAACCCATTAGTCATACTTATAATCAAAATTAACAAAATCTGTTCTAATATTATCACACACATGATACAAAAAAAACCTCAAGTTAATTTAAAATACAGGTCTTACAGTTGGTCCCGTTGGACTTGCAAAGTTATAAAGACCAACTTTTGCATCTCAGTTCCCAATCTGCATGATTACATATTCTCCTCAAAAACATTAAACAAATAAGTATTTGTGAAGCATTCCAATATTACAATACATGCCTGTCCTGGTTTTGTTGAGATAGAACCAAAGAATCAGTTTTCTATTCAGGAAAGTTACATTTCTGCAAAGACTACAATATTCGATTTATTGGGAACAAAGTTGATAAGACGCTTGGCTTTAGTTTTTGGCTGGCACTGGTATGCAGTGATCAAGGCCTTCAACAGTTTTTGAGTTAGCCAAGTGCAGAAGCTGGGGGGGAGCAAAACTCAGGACAGCTGACCCCAAGCTGGCCAACAAAATTATTCCATACCATAAACATCACGTCCATTATAAATTGGGGAGCTTGCTAAAGACAGCTCTCTTTCCTCAGTGGCTGCCATCGCAGGAGGATCTTGCCTGTTTTTCTACTTCCAAGGCCTACTCCCCCACTCATTGTGACTATCACAGTTTGCAACCGCTATATCAGTTGAGTATAATTCTGTGTAATTTATATTAATACTGTTATTAATAGTGGGGTTTGTTATTATTTTTTTTAAATGTTTCTAATTCAACCCATGGGTCTCCTTTCCTTTTCCTGATTCCCCTCCCCGGGTGGGGAGGAGTCATCAGGTGATAGAACATCTGTCTAAATTACAGCATCACAGAAAAGCCCATGAGGAAATTAAGAATTCTGTCTCTGGAGCAGAGTTTAATGATGTGATTACAGTACACATTGAACACCAAAGAGAAATCAAAATATTTAATCATAAAAGATAGGACTAGTAGCAATCTCAAGATTCTATCCCTTTCCCCAAGGCAAGATCAACAGTATCTAAAGCCAATCCTAGGAGACATTAAAACAACCTCTTTTTTGGGTTTTGTTTGTTTGATTGAGGTTTCTTTTGTTGTGGGTTGTTGTTTTTTTTGGGGGGAAGTGTTTTTTGGGTGTTTGTTTGTAGTCAACTACATTCATTGCACACAGTCAGTAAAATAGGCATTCTGTTGTGGAAAAAAAAAATAGTAAGACAGACTTAAAGACTACCACAATGCATTCACAAAGATGCCAAATACCGATTATGTGGGTAATATGAACTACAGAATTCCCTACTGTTTGCTCTTACAAGAGGTATTCCATATTTCTGAGCTCGCCCCCCCTATGTGATTTCCTTGGAGGGGAGGGAAGGAGCAACACCCAACCAAGACAATTCAAACAACTAACTCCTGTGTGCAAAATAATGCTTCTTTGCCCAGCCAATTATTGTTTTGTACTTCTGGCTTCTCAGGCAATTTCTTTCTGGCCTCTCTCAGTACATACCTCCCACAAATTCCCATCCCTAAACTCCTTCCCTTGACTGTACACCCAATTCCAGAGTACCCTTCTGTCTCAGTTTCTTGATAAGGCTGTTTCACAGCTCTTCCTGTATCTTCACTAAGGACACCTGTATCTGCCCCACCAGCTCTTTTATCCAGTCATATATGGCACATGACATATATATCATAAAACAAAACAGAGTTCGATAGTAAAAGGAGATGCTGCCTTTGGGACGCTATGCTTTTTTAACTAAGGAATTTGAATAAAACGTAATTAATAAATCAAATCAATTCTTCAACTCTTCTTAAAAAAAAAAAACCACAAGCTTATTTCACAGAAAACTTCCATCAAAAGGAAAAAAAGAAATAAAAATTCTACCTGTTCTATAATATACCCAGAGCCTCTGAGTCGTGCCTAGAGCATATGAGTAGAACATAAAAAGCCACATGAGGGAGGGAAAAGCTCAAGAACTACTCCGCCTGATACAGATCAGGCATTTGAACCTGGACTTCCTACATCCCAAAACCAATGTTCTGGCTAGGAACATGCTTACTACACCTCTGAACAGTCTTGCTTTGGTCTGACCACTAGGCTGCAAAGGTTTCCATTCAACCGGTTTACATCAACTGCAACAACTATCACTTTAAGATGCAGAGTTTTATCTCTAACAGCCAATAACCTATGCTTAGGATACCCTCCAGGGTTTCTAGTTCCTGCTGGAATTTAACAGATTAATATTTTGAATCTCTGTCTCCAATATTGCAGAGAAGCCATTTAATTACTTCTGGGGTCTGGGTTATTATCTAGTTGTTATCTCTGTTCTTCATGATAAACTTTAAGAGATTCTGGTTTCTCCATATATGAAGGATGATTCTTTTTAATTTTTCAGGACAGGAAATCTATTCCTGTCCAGCTCTTGTCATGATCAAGACAGCTGAAACTGAATAGATGTTTCAAGCCATCAGCAAAAACCCATTCTATACTTCTTAGGAATCCACCATGAGAACCAATAACCCTGATATGTTGAAATGTAGGGCACTCACAACCACAAATAAAGCCAAAGAAAACAATGTTACGAACTTCCCAAATGCTGTAAAGTAACACTAAAAATTTCAGGAATAGAGCAAGTCAAATTACACAAGCAATAAAAATAAACTTTTCTAGTATTTTTTCCTGACTCAAAGAGTTAAACATGAAAAAAATATTAATTTTTTTTGTTATTTATGTGAACCAAGTAGTCACCTTCAGGCACAGTATCAACAACTGTGTTCAATTTAACTAGAATTCCTTTTAGTTTCTGCATACAGTTGGGCCAAAATCCTTTCTCCTCCCTCCCTTTTGCTAGTGAGATTTTTCCATAGTGAACAGTAGGGACAGGAAGCAAGACAAATCAGAGGTCCTGTACAATCTCCTTAAACACAATTTCCTCACTCCTGGGGTGCAGCAGATGTCAATATAAAGCACTTCTCTCCCACATACCTTGGAGGTCATGAGCAGCTACAAAGTAGTATGCATGTAACACTAATAAAATAAAAACAGAAATATAGATTAATTATTTTAAAGTTTTTTTAGAATACAAGCCTTTAACAACTGTCATTTCAAAAGGACTTCCTTTTTTGATTATTAAAAAGGATTATTACTACACAGGGTTATTAGCAATAATACACACATATCACCAATTTCAAGCATTTCCTTGTAGGTATCTCTGTGCAACTGAATGCTCGTTACTGCTGATGACTCAAAATCAGAAGGTAACCCAACCTGTACTATTTCTAATAAAGGCATATGAAAGGCAAGATTGAAAATAAGCAGTATCATATTGAAATGGACAGTTTTTTCAATTGTTAAATATTTCTAGTAATGTATTTTGCAACACTAAATAGCTGTTCTAACACTGGATGATCAGCCACACACCTACCAGACACCAAACTCCGAAGTTATCACGACTCATATTTTTCCAATTAAGTATGCCCATACTTGCTGTCAAAACATCCACACATTGATGAATATTATATAATCTTCTAGAATAACTCCTAGAAAGCATAAATTTCTGAATTTGAAGACTTATTTCCTACATCTAAATATTCAGACTAGAAGTATGTTTTTCCCTTCTAGTTACTTGCAATTTTCCACTAACTTTGCATTTCTTATGCAACAGTTATGAAGTAAACGTTAATATAAATTTAATATCATGACTTTAACACTTCGTTACAAGTACATACACACATAAAAGTGCCACACTTGCCACTGAACACACAGAAAATTGCAAATTTGTTAAACCAATTCTTGGCTCAAGTCAATTCACACACTGACTATTTTTCATCTAGTATACTTTAAAAAATAGAGTTTGTTTATATTATAGAGGAACATATACATGGATCATTTAGGATTAAGACTGTATTACCTTCATACAAACACAAAAATAAAGCATAGTAATTTCATTAGGTTAGGACCATCTATTGCCTTAATCCTGCAAGAAGAGTCATATGAACATTAATATACATGGAGTCTCAAACATGCAATGAGGTTGCACTGGGGGTACATGTACTCTTATGTAGAACAGGGATCTGCAAATGGTTTTAGTGGTATAATTTTGCTTCTCTGATCCTGTTCTGGTTTTCCTAGATCAAAATGTAAAAAAAGTGTTAAAAAATAAAACCTGTACACAGGAAACAAATTCAAGATGTACGAGGCAGTCAAAAGCACAAATTACCAATAGGCAGCATCTTAAGTTTTCCTCTATAAATAAGTCTATTTTTCATGTCAGAAAAGTGCATGCTTTCCGATTTAAAAAAAATAAAATAAAATAAAATAAAAGAGCATGTGCCATAAAGACAACCCTGGCAGGATAAACTTGACAGGAACTACATAACTACAGTAGCTCATTTCCTGCTCTTATCTGGTATATTTAAAGCAAACCTCCTTAAATGAAAAATACCTCAGACAAGTTCACTGCTGTTAGCTTAATAAACCAATTTTTGTTAAAACGAGAGCTCTTTGAAACCGGTGACAAAAGAAATACTAGAGCTCATGTTGCTTCCAGATGTTGAAAACTACTTAAGAACTACAATTACTTCTGCACAGTCCTTTCTTTCCTGTAAGGCAGTTTCACTCGGCCTCTATACTACTACAGAACAAAAGAAAACAGCAATTCAGCTACACACAGAGATAGGGACAGTTAGAGACAACTAATGGTTCCCTCTGCAATTCACAAAGTTTAAAAATAAAAAGCTGCTTTTTGTAAGTGTAAATGGTTCCTTCTCCACACATGTAGGCCTGAGGCCCTGTTGCAAACAGCGTCTAACAGGACCAGGCAGCACAAAGACAGGAATGGGAGATGAGTGGGCGGGAGGGAGGCCGGGATTGGGGCTCAGCAGGATCTTCAGGCTTTTTAAAATTCAAACTGCTCCCTGACCAATACAAATCACGGACACGCTACTGACTACTACACGGATTTACAGCATTAAAAACACCTTATACATGACACCTATATTAACTTCACCCTTTTAAACAGTACCAAGACACTAAGAGACATGATAGCAGAGTTTACAAGACTCTAAACACAATATACCAGAAAGTTACTTTATTAATCACTTATTATTACAACTGAACAATTAAAAAAAATACTGAAAACCAGACAAATTATGTAATGTTGATACTTGTTTGCCACTTACAAATTTCCTTTCTATTTTAAAGATGAAACTTGGCATCTTAAAATTTCCCTCAATTATGTAATTTTTTTTGGGGAGTATTTTATTAGTTCACAGGATTTTTTTTTAAATCTACCTCAATTTTTAATAACACTCTCAACTCTACCACACAGTAAGTCCAAGATTTACTTTACTGTAAACTAGCTACCATTTATAAATAAAGACCTGATACTTAATCAACCATAATTTACAAAACACATTTGACCTGTTAAAATGATACCTAATTACATATTCAAACATCATGGACACAAACAGCCAATAACAACTTCAGGATCTCAAAGTGATACGGCCTGACAAAAAAGGATGACACTTTAAGCATTCCTCACTTTTCACTTAATTAAATTTACTCTTGATTCCTAAGTACTTAGGGTAAGATCTCATCTCCACCTTGGCCTCTGAAATGTCATAAATGTAGCACTTTACACATGACCTCTCTCCCGTTTTCTGTTTGTTAAGAGTATAAAATAGTATTTCATCTGAATTTAGTACATATTCCTGCAATGTATACAGCACATGAACATTGAGACTGTGTGGAGTACCTGACACAATCTGCTTCTCTATCTGTATTTCCTGGGACTGCAGGTGTCCATGTTGTGTCAATCATCCCATATGCATTAGTTTTATGCTATAAATATACCAAGTGATTAACACACGAATCAATCACTATATTATTTAGAAATTAAACCTCTGCACATTATAAATCCATGTGCATTCGAACTTTTGAATGTTCAGAATGAAGTTGGTTAGAAGGACAAAGTAATAGTGAAGAGCAGTTGTATTTATATTGTCTCTCTTTCACTATTCCTCCACTTACTCCTTCCCCACTTCAGAGGTCTGCCTGCACTGGGACCTCCCTTCCTTGCCCTGGTAAAGTTATAAATATGGCACAGGATCAGTGCACATTTGCGGCTAATTGTATTGTTTCCTCCTCCTGCGCCTCTCCGGGTTGAGGCCTATCACTGAGAAGCTGCTTCGCCTTTCTAATCCC
>NW_010199644.1:9138-9432 GCF_000695765.1 Mesitornis unicolor
GGGCCTTCCAGCAGGCCAGGAGGACCCAATCCCCTCCACCAGACCCGAGCGAGCAGGAAGGAGGGCTGCGAAATAAACACCTCTGGTTGCCACTTATTCCCCTCTATCCCGGATAACAGCTAATCCCCTCTGCTCCCAGCAGCGCTGGGCCGCCTGGGCTAGGAGGCCCGGCCCGCTGCTGGAGAGAGCAGGGAAGGGAAAGGGAGACAAGGAGGGGGGATTACCTGAGCAAATCGACGTCTGAATCCAACAAGAATCCGAGAGGGGGAAAGAAATCCGCCTCCTCAGAGGAGC
>NW_010199644.1:10157-17402 GCF_000695765.1 Mesitornis unicolor
CACCCCATCAGCTGCTGCCTGAGTTTCTCTTTCTTTTTTTTCCCCTTCTGGTGTGCGGAACAAGACCGGAATTTACGCTTAAGCCTGCGCTGAGGAAGGCAGACAGCGTTTTGTGATGAAGTGACCGTTGAAAAAATCACGTTTTGGGTTTTATTTTTGCCTTCCTTAAGGATGATGGGGAGGAGGACAGCAAAATGCCACCTCGCAGGAGGCAGATTTAAAAAGGCGTCTTAGAATGAACCCACAAAGGTGGTATTCCCATCACGTCCCCCGGGTGAGATGCGTCAGACTTGGGGCGCTTGCTGGAGTTACTGTTACCGTTCGTGTCCGTCTCTGTGGCTGCAAATAGGCTGCATCTCAGGAACTGAAACACTCGATGCTGAAAGCATTACCGGGGTGAGGAATTTCCAGGTGGACGTACCGAACTGGAGTGGCTTTAAAAAACCACCTTTTCGGATGAGCACGGGGGAAAATGTTGATGTTCAGATGAAGGGCCCTTTGCTGGAGGCTGATGTTCCCCACCACAACCAGATTTACTAGAAAGATTTTATTTGTGGGTTGTGAAGGAGTGTTTGGTGAAAGAGAATATCCTAGTCTGAAAGATTTTCTGTTTTTCCTCTGTGCAGGTAAAACTGTGAATAATCATAGAACGGCATAATAGCATTTATATCTGATGATTTAACTATGTTTTTTCCTACTCATGTCATTTTTCTCCTCAGTACTTGGACAAAAATCCTTTGATTTTTAGAGGAAGCCTTCCTTGTCTGTGGACTTTAGGATTCAGCCATACAGTTGGATACAGCTAGCTTTAAATAACCTGTGACATATAAACACACCCTTTCAGCTCTGGATGGATATTATTTGCACAAAGGGATAATATCTTCCACCAATGCACTTGAATCTTTCTGAGTTTTAGGATTTCCTGAATGATGTTCTGTCTTTAATATAGATTTAAAATGCCTCTCTCAAGCTTAAAGAACTATCAAATTTGTAACGTTGAAAGAATCAAAACTCATTTTACATGTGGTTTTGTTTGAAAGTATAGAAATTAAGATAGCACTGGAGAATATGGTAATTCAGTACTGGAAATGCTAATATCCAATGGGTACATGTTCATGTAAATTTAATGATGACAGAGTAAACTGAGCTCTGAAAGTAATATATTACATACCTTTGTTCAAAGTTAATATAAAAGGTCCAAATCTTGTAATTGTTTATTCATTCAGAACTTCAAGTTATCCATTTGAAATAAAGTTAAATAATTGGTGTAGTAAATGAAGTATGTTCATAAGTCTTTGTGCTTAATTTAATACAGTGCAACTCTGTAAGTCAAGGAGAAAATATTTATTTTCTTTTGGTAACAAACTAAAGTTTAATAAACTACCTATTTAGAGTTCACATACACATATGTATGTGAACATATACACCTATATAGTCAAAGGAAAATGTGATTCTAAAATGACAAAATTGGCCCAGGAATACTACTTCAATCTACTTCTAACTGATTGTTACCAATTCATGTTGATGGAGTCTTTATGTGATTTTAGTAACTTATTTATATAACTTTTTTTTCTTAATTGGTGATTTAGTGTGTAAATAAAATGTGAATACTTAAATTTTGCTTTTCAAATGCCAGCTGTCTGGCAGCATAGCTGGAGCATAGGAGGTTCCATGTGAACATAAAGAAAAACTTTTCCACTGTAAGGGTGACAGAGCACTGGAACAGGCTGCCCAGAGAGGTTGTGGAGTCTCCTTCTCTGGAGACATTCAAAATCCGCCTGGATGCGTTCCTGTGTGACCTAGTCGAGGTGATCCTGCTCTGGCAGGGGGGTTGTTGGAGTAGATGATCTTTCAAGGTCCTTTTCAACTCCTAACATTCTGTGATCTGTGATCAGGAAGCTTTCAGTTCCATTTACTTTTGGCATTAGCATAGTAATTTTATCAAAATATCATAGAATATCTTGAGTTGGAAGGGATCCATAGGGATTATGTCCAACTCCCTGCTCCTCTCAGGACTACCTAAAACTAAACCATATGACTAAGAGCATCATTCAGTCGCTCCTTGAACTCTGACAAGTTACTCTTAACCAAGTTACTACTATTTCTATTTTCATACTGTACAAGAATTACCCATGGTGGTCTCTGGAGAAACAAACTAACATACTCCAGCTCATGGTTTGCTCGCCAACAAACCCATAGCAGTTCATTGGAAGCTTTGGTCTATTGAATAGACTGACTGAAAACAACTCACAGCTGACCTCTAAAACATCTGTATATATGTAGACAGTTAACCCATTATGGAACAGTGTAGACAGCACTCATGATGCCGTCCAGAGGGACCTGGACAAGCTGGAGAAGTGGGCCCAGGTGAACCTCATGAGGTTCAACAAGGCCAAGTGCAGGGTCCTGCATCTGGGTTGGGACAATCCTCATTACCGATACAGGCTAGGAGATGATGTGCTGGAAAACAGCTCTGAAGAAAAGGACTTGGGGGTACTAGTGGATGAAAAGCTGGACATGAGCCACCAATGTGCATCTGCAGCCCAGAAGGCCAACCGCATCCTGGGCTGCATCAAAAGAAGTGTGGCCAGCAGCTCGAGGAAGGTGATTCTGCCCCTCTGCTCTGCTCTGGTGAGACCTCACCTGGAGTACTGCGTCCAGCTTTGGAGTCCCCAACACAAAAAGGACATTGAAGTGCTGGAATGAGTCCAGAGGAGTGCCACAAAAATTATCACAGAGCTGGAGCACATCTCCTACGAAGACAGGCTGAGAGAGTTGGGGTTGTTCAGCCTGGAGAAGAGAAGGCTCCGGGGGGACCTTATAGCGACCTTCCAATACCTAAAAGATGCCTATAATAAATCTGAGAAGAGCTGTTCACTAGGACATGTAGCAATAGGACAAGGGGTAATGGTTTTAAACTAGAAAAGGGTAGATATAGGCTGGATATTAGGAAAAAGTTCTTCACTATGAGGGTGATAGATCACTGAAACAGGTTGCCCAGAGAAGTGGTGGAGGCCCCATCCCTGGAGGTATTCAAGGTCAGGCTTGATGGGGCCTCTGAGCAACCTGATCTGGTAACATTGTCCCTGCTCACTGCAGGGGGGGTTGGACTGGATGAGCTTTAAAGGTCCCTTCCAACCCAATATATCCTCTGATTCTATGAACTGGAGAGACATTGATGCACCAACAGTGAGTGAACTAGACCATCAATTGCTGAGTTATGCAGATAGTATTCCTTCTTTATTACGGACAAGTGTCTCAGCTGTGGAAAAACCACATGACAAATGTGCATAAATGTTCAATAAGGTGTTGGGAAGATTGTCCCAAGGAGAGTATAAGCTCCAGTTTATACAACTGTATTAACCACAACTAGATGCACTTCAGTTGGGCTATTGATCCTGCCACTCTTTTGAGGGGAGAAGTCTAAATTCCTAAATGACTATTTGCTGTTGTTTCTAACCCATCAATAACCTTTGCATCTTTGCTGTCACTTGGATTACTATCTCTCACTTCCTCTGAGGTGGCAGACCAAAGGACCTCACTATCACACTGTTCCTCGCACACTGGCGTGGCATCCCCAGGCTTATTTCTGACTGGTTTCATCCCCCTCCGTTTTCAAAACTAGTTTAAAGCTCTTTCATTGAACTCTACTAACTTCTTGGTAAGCATCCTTTTGCCTCTCGGAGACAGGTGTACCCCATCATTTGCCAGCAGGCCTCATGTTGTTTAGGCCAACCCATGGTCAAAAAAACTCAAAATTCTGTTCCTCACACCAGGCTCAGAGCCAGGTATTTATTTCCTGGCTCTTCCTGTTCCTTCCCTCATAATTCTCTGTAATAGAAATGATAAAAGAGAACACTACTTGTGCACCTGATCCCTTCCCCATTTGTCCCAAGGCCCTGAAGTTCTTAATTGCCCTTGGACTTCTTGATGAGATTTCATCACTGCCTACATGGAAAATCAATAGTGGATAATAATCTGAGGGCCTTAGCAGAATTGCAAGTTTTCTTTTCACATCTTTAACCCAAGCCCCAAGTAGGCAGCAGATTTCCCTGAGAAATGGGTCCAGTCTGCATATTGGGCCTTCTGTGCCCTTCAGAAGGGAGTCCACTATGACAATGAACCTTCTCTTCTTCTTTAAGGAAGCATTTTTGATGCAGGGCTTAGGTTGTCTTAACCTTGGGAATGTTTCTAAACTATGAGAACCATCATCCTTATTAAGGTTCAGTTCCACTTGCAGAGCTTCATATCTGTTATGCAAGGGACCTCGGGAGGTTGAGGTTGTCACAGGAAGACATGCCTGCTGCACTGGGCAGGAACTTGCTGCCATTTCCCCTCATCTCCTGAATTTCTCTGTTCAGCTAGACAGAGAGAGGATAGGGAGTCCTCCATTGCATGAGTCACACCTGCCTGTTGGGTCTGAGACAGGGAGAATACGCTGTTGTTCCAGTAGCCCATCTCCTTCTCACACTCCCTGATAGTCCTCAACCTGCTCACCTCCTCCTGGAGCTCTGTCATCAAGCAGAGGAGTTTCTCCATCTGGGCACACCTCCCACTGGTGTCTGATACCAGTGTGAGAGAGAGGCATGCCCTGCGGCCCGACATCTGGGTGGCAGCATGCACTTGCTGGAGCTCCACCTGGGAGGCTGCATCAGTCGTACCTGGTGCAGAATTTGAAGAGGCCTTGAATTTCTACCAGGTGGATGCCATGGTTCCCTGGTACTTCTGACAGAGCTCCAGCATCCTGTCTGTGCAAACTGTTGCACCACACCCTGTTTGCCTGCCCTCCTGGTGGCAGGTCCTCCCTAAGGCTCCCTTTTATAGGAGTGGTGGTGCTACTGGCTCCACCCCATCTCGTCAGCACCCCTCTGATGATAGAATATTTAGATAGCTCATTTGTACCACTGCTCAGCAACCCCCCACTTCAAAAAAAGTTACTATGCTATCATACTTGGACAATGTAAGTTCAGCCACAGAAAACATCTGCTTTATACATTCAACTTTCTCAAAGGGGTAAAAGGATCCTTGCACATGAGTTGGCAGGGCTCATCAATAAGTCTTTAAACTAGGTTCGAAGGGGGGAGGGGATAATACCAGGCTCACTAAAGATGAGCCAAGGGGTAGCATGCCAGTGTTGGGGGTGAAATCGATAACCCAACTCAAGTGCATCTACGCCAATGCACGCAGCATGGGCAATAAACAGGAGGAGCTGGAAACTCCCACCCCCTAAGGGTGAAATCATCGTGCTCAGCTCGCTCCCTGAAATGCCTGTACACCAATGCACGCAGCATGGGGAAAAAACAGGAGGAGTTAGAAATTGGTGTGCGGACCGGGGGTTATTTTCTGGTGGCAATTACAGAGACATGGTGGGACAGCTCACACAACTGGAATGTGGTCATGGATGGCTGTGTCCTTTTTAGGAAAGACAGGCCAACAAGGAGAGGTGGTGGAGTTGCCCTTTACGTGAGAGAGCAACTAGAATGTATTGGGTTCTGTCCAGGGGTGGATGAGCATGGGTGACACTGTTGTGGGTGTCCATTACAGGCCACCTGATCAGCAGGAGGAAGTTGATGAGGCCTTCTACAGGCAGCTGACAGCAGCCTCGCAAGCACAGGCCCTGGTTCTCATGGGGGATTTTAACTACCCAGATATTTGCTGGAAGGCCTACACAGCCAGCCATTCACAGTCCAGGAGGTTCCTCCAGTGCATCAATGATAACTTCTTGATGCAAATGGTGGATGAGCCACCTAGGAGAGGAGCGCTGCTGGATCTTATACTCACTAACGAGGAGGGTCTGGTTGAAGCGGTAAAGGTTGAGGGCTGCCTTAGCTGCAGCAACCATAAGATGGTGAAGTTCAGGATCTTGTGCGGTAGGAACAGAATACCAAGCAGGATCACAACCCTGGCCTTCAGCAGGGCCAACTTTGGCCTTTTCAAGCAATTGCTAGGGGAAATTCCATGGGACAGGGTACTAGAAGGTAAAGGGGCCCAAGATAGTTGGTTCATATTCAAAGACCACTTCTTCCAAGCTCAAGTTTGGAGCATCCCAATGGGTAGGAAATCAAGGAAGGGAGCCAGGAGACCCGCATGCTTAAACAGGGAACTGCTGGGCAAACTCTTTGAAAATTACCATCAAATAATTAAATGTATGGTAAAATTTACTAAGAACAAGCATGTTCGAATTCCATAACCTCTGATATCGTTTGGTTTTGTTGCTTTTCTTCCCCTCGATTACTAAGGGATAATTCTGAACACAACATATGCAATCTGAAAGCTGTAATATTAAAATAAGAAAAAAACCCTTCTCTAATTCTTACCATTCAGGAAAGAAAAAATAGTAGAGAAAAATATTGCAAATGAAAATGTCATGGTGTTAAAAATTCAAAGTGCATTCAGTAACAGCAAAATACTGGAAACATTTCTTAAAGCAAGGTTCTCCCGAGCCAGTAAGGGGAAGCCTTAGAAGAAATGATGTCACCATCTCAATCAGGATCATTAAAAAAAAATTTAAAAGGCAAATTTAAACATAACAATGACAGAAAAAGCCAGGGAAATATGCCAAAGAATATAATACAATACATTCATAAAGGAAAATGTAATGCATCAAGGTTTAGGGTTGGTTGTCTGTTTACATTTGTACTTTTTTTTCCTTAAGAGAATTTTCCTCATATTCTCTGTCTAAAATTGTCAAAGCCATAAGCCACACTAAGGGCAGAGGTAAGAATAACCTATCCCAAGTAGATCATTTATTCCTAGGTTTGTCACTCCACCTAAATAGCTAAACGATCCCACTTTTAACATATGACAGAGCAATCCAAATTGAGTGATCATACCCTAACTTAAAAAACAGCAGCCTGTTCACACCATTAAACTAAAAATTACAATATAATTAAACATCACTATCAGTCTCTGCTCAAAATCGGCTTACGTTCTGAACAGCAAAAGCGCTTCAGCACAAGACTGGCAAGCGTGAATAGAACAACAACAACAAGTTTATAGAATGCATAATTCTCATCTTCTTACATTCATTTAATATAGATCACAAGAAAAAAAATTAAAGTATTTGGTAGTCAAGTTACGAGCATAACAGAGCAAAACTTCATTACTTAAAGGACCTGCTTGTTAAGTAACTTATTAAAAGAAATATTAATACCTGCAGTTGCTTATGTTTTCTGCATTGCTGTTTGTAGCATGACATATTCAAAACAATACTAATGGATGATATCCTGGTGGCAGCATCCACCC
>NW_010199645.1:0-13969 GCF_000695765.1 Mesitornis unicolor
ACAACGTGTACACATGGACTCTGATGTTCTCCATCCTGATAGACTACCAAGGCGAACAAAGACCTGCAACCTGGACCCCACAGATTGCTGGATAGACACAGTCATTAACTTTGTGAAGTGGACTTGACTGTGGCAGGAAATGGTATGGAACAAGGGGTGGAATTGTATGGTTTAAGGGTTAACAGCCTGAAAGGGAAGGACAGGTGGTGTCCAGAGGACCCTGGGGGGTCTGAGATCAGTACTATTCTCTCCCCTTTCCGGCCACAGTCTATAAAAAACCGAGGAGGCCCGAGGTTTTTGCGGGCTTTTCCTGGCTTCCTGGGCTGCTTCCTGTCGGATCTCAAGTTGGCTGGCCCTACCTCCATGTGCTCAACAGCATCCACCGCCATCTGCTCCCTGGCACCACTACTGTCCTTGGTGACGAGTCACAGCAGTCACAGTGGCCACGAGGTGCTGCTCGGACACTTCTACTCCTGACTACTGGAATTGGGTTTTGTGTATAGTTAAATATCCTTTGTCCCTTATTAATTCCCTTTTCCTTTCCCCTGTTGTTTTCATTAAACTTGTTATAGTCTTAACTTCCAACCTTGTGTGAAGGATCTTTTTCTCTATTCCCTTTTCTTAATCCTCCCCAGGGAGGGTAGGGAACAATAGAGAGAAAACCCTGCTCCCTGGGCTTGCTCTGAGCCTTAAACGGAGACACCTTCTCTTTCTGTTAACCGTTTTTCCTTTGTTTTTGTCTCTCCTGCTTTTTCCTTGGTGTACTGGGAGCAAATCTCTTTGGCTTCAGCCAGCTTGGCAGTGTCTCCCCCAGGCAGGAGCTGGGGTGGTCTCGTGAGTGTCCAGTTATGGATGCCATGGCTGTTCCCCGCTTGCTCTGCCATGGCAGCTGAGGGACAACCAACAGCATGCCCTTACATCCTTATGCCTTTTTTTCTGGAGCCTTTTCCCTCTGACCCTGCCTCATCAATTTAATTTTCACCTGTAGGGTGCTTCCAAAGACTCGTGGTAGTATACTTATTGTTTTGAGGGAAAAGACTTTTTTTTTCCTTCAGTTGTGTATAGAGAACCTAAGCATAAGTACTTGCAAATTTTGGAGTCCCAGACTTCAAATTTCAGGGGTTCAGGATACTAGGAGGGTCAGTTACAAGGGTAAATGGCCTCAAGTTGCACCAGGGGATGTTTAGGTTTGATGTTTAGGAGGAATTTCTTTCCTGAAAGGGTTGTCAAGCACTGGAAAATGCTCCCCAGGGAGGTGGTTGAGTCACCATCACTGGAGGTTTTTAAAAGATGGGTAGATGTCATGCTTAGGCACATAGTCTAGTGGCAGACTTAGGGCTGGTTGATGGTTGGACTTGATGATCTTAAACTTCTTATCCAACTGAAACCATTCTATGATTTCTAACTATAATTGAAGCTATGCACTCATTGTTGTACCAGCTACTCCAATATCCTGAATTTTTGAGGCTCGTCTAGCATTGGCTGGCATTATCAACTCTCTCTCAGTTTTTGCCTGAGAATTTTGATAGTTTTATTTTCTACTTTTTTTCCAAAGAATCACAAATTGAGCTTCTTCAGGCTAATGGGTTTCTTCAGTGCCTCCTTCTGTTGTTACAGTATTACAGATGAGGATCTGAAGCACAAAGCTATAAACATCCACAGTTTTTAGAGTTCAAATTTGTAGTAACCTTTTCCTTTTCTAACTTATAGAATACAACAGTGTCAGAATCAAACTTAACTTTAGAATATTTGAACATGCACTGAGCGTTGTTTCCATTGTTATCCATCGTTTTGGATATAAATTTAACTATTTTTCTTTTATTTTTCTATAGGTCTCACAACCTGTAGAGGTGGTCAAATTTAACTAAACTTACAGCTAGTCCATGTTCAAGAGTAAGAATTAAAATCAAACTTTGGATTACTGATTTTTAAAAATAATTAAACTAGACTATTACTACAGGTAAACTAAACTATTATTTTCAATAACTGAACTAATTCTAATTTTAGTAACTAAAACTAGAAAGTGAAGAGTGAAGCACTAAAGTAAGGTTTGAGAAAGATCGGTGTTGCTACTTTGTATTGGATTTTAACACAAGAGTTCTGTTTATTATAACAGTTTGTTACCACAGAAGTATAAACTGAAAAGTAGCAGTGATGACTTAGTGTAATATGTTATATTAAATAAACTTGTCCTGTTAATGCTGCATGCAAGGCTTTATTTACATTGCAGTAAGCTGTTTTCTGCTGCATTTACAATTCTGGTATAGAAATAAATTAAGGGATCTCATGACAGTATGATTTACTTTCTCCCTGCAGACTGAAAGATGTTAATATTTTTAAGCATATTTGCTTGGAAGTGGTTACATTAAATTTTCTGTTGGGGCACCATCAACCACACCATCTAGGAAAGGAAGTCGATCAAAGTCAGTCTTATCTTCTTGTTCCTATAGTTAAAGGATGGGCAAATATTAAATATTGTATTTAGAATTCAGTGCTGTTGCAAACACTATTGAATAACCTTTTAAAATATATTCCTGTCTTCCAATAACAGATGAACAGCCACAAAATGAAATAAATTAAAAGAACCAGTACAATCACACACCAAGCTCTCACTGTTTGATCTGCAATGTTGTGCAAATGTACTCTTTTGGAAATTGGTCAATTTATGCTTCTGCATTGGCTGAGCTGAGCAAGTGTGGCTGAGGGGATAGTTTGCCCTGTAACATTGGTGGTGCTGGTGATGGATAAGCTGCCAAGGCAAAACTGAGCTTGAACTTCCAGTCCCGGGATAATTTGCAGGGCTGATAAACTATGAGGTGAGGGCAGGGAAGAAGTGTTTCTGTTCAGATAAAGGAGCAGAATTTGCACTTCAGCTACAAAGGCAGTGGAACATCACAGTCTGGTCTGTTTTTATACAATATTTTCATTAAGATACAAACTTCCTATATGATACAGGTATAATTCCTTCTGTTCCTTTAAAAAAAAAGTGTCAAGTAAATTAATTTGATATAATTTCATTTTTGTAAGGACAGAACTGGTAGAATTAATTGGAAATGTCTTTATTTGGAGTGAAGCTCTTTCTACCCTTTTTCATAAAAGCTGTCTGACAAAATGCAGGGTAACCTGTTCTTTTTGTAAACGTTGTCTCCTCTGGTTGCTGAGCCTGTTATGGTTCCCATTCATGGAAATCATCAGCCAAGAGTCTTGGGAGGAGAGGGATGCTACAGGACACCTTGTGAGGGCTTGTGCCATCAGGCCTTCTCAGCCACCAAATTCCACATCATTTGAAGTTATAAACTGTCTAGCTAAAACATTTACAGGATTTCTAGTTATTTATCTGACAAATAAAAGGAAATATTTGTGCGTAATGCAGCCCTTTTATCTGCAGAAGCTCCTTTGTTCACAGCAAATGGTACGTACAGGGCTTCTGTGACAGCATTGCGCATTCATACTTTTATGTCCAGTATCCATAGGAGCAGGAGAGAAATGCCCGCTCTGCTCTGCTCGATTGGTTGTGCAGCAATGCCACTTATATCCACACTTGGCTTTTTGAGTCCTCTCCAGCTGAATGTGTTTCTTGGTTACAACTTTGTGGTTTGTGCATCTGATAATTGGTGGAGTGAGTCCAGGAGGGGGCATGACTCTTATGCCCTTGAGCAGATCACTGTGAAAATGTTACTTTTATGAACTATTTGCTTACATTTTTCCATCTCTTATTTTTCATATTTTTCCTGTAGCAGTGGAGTGGGAGAATAAACTTACAATTTTGTAAACCATTTTTCTCAACTGTGTACCCAATGTAATACGTAAATGCTTATTCAATGTTTTTTTTTCAGAATGTTTCAATGGAACAAAAACTTGCTTAGAATATAGATAAAAATAAAACCATCTCACATTAAAACCTAGAAATTACTGAAATGGGATTTAAGCACTTCTAGGGAATCTGCTTTGTCTGAAAGTATGTTAAAAGTATGATACTGTTTTGATTACTGCAGCAAAGCTCTACTGTGAAGTGTTTTTTAAAATAAATGTTTTCTAGTTTATATAAAGGCTCTTATGTAATTAAAATGGACTGTTTGGCTAGGGTAACACATTTTCTCATTTGATATATTGATTTAGTAGTTATAATTAATATTATATTGAAGATTTTTTGCATGAAACCAGTAATGCAAAAATCTGTATGGCTGAGTATCAGTTAACAGTTGGGAAAATCAACCTGCCAAAAAACAAACCAACCAACAAATGAAAAAGTAAGCAGTGATGTGTAATTGAGAAAGAAGCTGCTTTTTAGCATTCTGAGCTGGACACAATACTGAGTCATTAGAAAATACTATTATTTTGCCATTTCTGGTGAAGGTGACCTGAAATGACTTGTGTAATGTGTCTGCAGTGATGTAAACTGTAATTCAGATATAATTTGAATCATAGAATCCCAGGTTGGAAGGGACCACAAGGATCATCTAGTCCAACCTCTCAAGGTAAAAGTATAGTTTAAATTAGTTGAATCAGCACCTTGTCAAGCTGACTCTTAAAACTGACCAGTGTAGGGGAATTTACCAATTCTCTTGGGAGACTTACATGAGAAGTATTCTTCTTGGACTGGGATGGCTTTAGGATGTGTTTTCCTTTATCCAAGTTGGTCATATTTCTGTGCATGTGTTGGTTTAGGTTTCTTTTTCCAAGTAAATTCTTCCATTATCTTGCTCATTTTTGTTGCTCTGACCTGTCTGTAGCAGTTTCCTAGACACATCTGTAATGGAGACAAGCTTCAGCTCTCTGAGTGGGATAAAAATATATTTATATATGAAGAGTTCCATTTTTATACTTCATGATGGTTTTATGTGGTTTAAAATCACATTGCCTGTTCTGTAGTTCTGTTGCATATCATTCGGGTTTCATTGCAAATTAATTTCCTCCAGGGCTCCTTGTTACTGTTGCTTTTCAACATCTCCCTGCATACTAAATTATTTTGCGGACCCTCAGGTAAGAAAGGCCTGATAGTGCTAGAAAGCAAAAAAGCAGAGAAATAGAGGTCAGCCCTACATGAGGGGCAAGAAGAGGTTTATATCACTGGGGAGCTGTTGAAATCTCTGACATGCAGGCAGGGAGAGCAAGGTATTTTGCCATAGCTGTATTTCTTTCACAGAATCACAGATATTAGTAGTTGGAAAGGACCTTGAAAGATCATCCAGTCCAACTCCCTGCCAGAGCAGAATCACCTAGACTAGGTCACACAGAAACGCATCTAGGTGGGTTTTGAATGTCTCTACAGAAGGAGACTTCACAACCTCTCTGGGCAGCCTGGTCCAGTGCTCTGTCACCCTTTCATATCTAATTCACTATTAATTTAAAGACTTTACTGTTGAGAAATAGGCTGGGTTTGCAACATTGACTTTAAGTGTTGAATAAGCACTGAATATGTAAGTATTCCATTTAATTTATTTTTTTCCTGGAAAAGGCCAAATACAAATACTAAGAAAAGTAATAACGCGTTTGGTTTTTTTTTGGTAAATATTAGCATACTGTTTGGACTGAAAGTCCATTGGCATTAAAAAAAAAATAAAAATCTGTGATTGCTACGTAGCTTATTGACATAGTAAATATGTTGTCAGTATCTGGATATCTACCTATAAAAGTTTTATAGTGTCTATAGATAATGTTAAGATGGAGTGAGATGGTGAGGAATTTACCAGACTTTCATTTTACTGTATGAAAGAAATATATGTTGGTTTTATGGATTTTTGTTTTATATTTTTTTGCTTCGGATTTTTGCGTGTGTGTTTCTGATGGTTTTTTGTGTGTTTGGTTTTGTTTTCTTCAGGCTGTTTGTTTTGTTTGTTTGCTTTTGTTGTTTTAACACTGTTTAAAAAGCATACCTATTTATTTGTAATATTTTAACCTACAAAAGAGAATTTTGGACAATTCCCTAGGGAAATGCTTACTGCCTACATTGTTCTTCTAACTTTTTAGCTCTTTTCCCAAACTATTAATTCTTGTAGAATATCAGTACCTAATGGAAAGGTAAGACAGTCAGATAATCTATGTAAAACTACAAAACTGTATTTTTGTCAAAATATTCAAGGTAATAAATGTCCAGAAGTTATTTTAATTTATAAATGTGTTTTTCACTTTGTTGTTTACTGTTGAATTCAGTGTTGCAGCTAGTGACAGAAGTCTCAGTGGAGTTTTGCCTGTTTGTTGCTTTTTATTCCTATTTTAGTTACACTTGGAAAATATCCCTGGATTTGGGTCTGGCCCTATAGGGTGTGCTCTCAAGAAATGTTATCTTGTGGATTGTATTTCAATTGCGTATGAGTACCAGAGGAAGAAATTTCCTCTGTGGCTTAAGCAGCCTTTTAGATGCTTTGTGTGTTGCTACTATCAACCTCAGGTTAGAGAGTTCACCTCGATTTTTATTTTTTTTTTTTTTTAAACTTGTCTTTACTTTCTATTGTTCTTAAATGTCACCTTTCCAATTTCCCCTCAGCGGGTCATGTGAAACAGTTGTCAGGAGGGTGCTGTGTGTGAGTGCAATCATCCACAAAGTCCTAAGAGGAACTGTGGGTGACTGCACTGCCAGCATCCTGCTTCTGAGGAGCAGCTGGGGGAACTGGAGGGGGTTCTCCTCCTGGAGAAAAAGAGGCTGAGGGGAGACTTTATTGCCCTCTACAACTACTTGAGAGGAGAGGGTAGTGAGCTGGGTGTTGGTCCCTTCTTCCAAGTAACAAGCTATAGGATGAGAAGAAATGGCTTCTTTGTGCCAGGGGAGGGTTAGATTGGATATGAGGAAAAATTTATTCACTGAAAGAGTGGTCAAGCATTGGAAGGAGTTGCTCAGGGAAGCACTGGAGTCACCATCCCTCGAGGGGTTCAGAAAACATGTAGATATGGCACTCTGGGACATGGTTTAGTGGGCATGGTGGTGTTGGGTTGATGGTTGGACTTGATGATCTTAGAGGTCTTTTGCAACCAAATGATTCTGTGATTCTCACCATCCCAGGGGGCATGGGGCTGCTTCCCTCCCTGCAGTTACAGAGGGAATGCTTCAGAGTTAAGTGGCAAATATCTGTAAATTTTAATGAGATTTGGCTCCCAGAATCTTAGGCCACTTCTAAAATTTTAAGCTGTGATTGAACGATTCTTGAGGAGAGACTTTCCCTAAATGATAATGAAGGAAAGTGGGTCTTCATTGTGCTGGATTTTGAAGCTGAAAGACTCGGGCTTGACTGGAAGTATTTGTTCTACCTAAAATGTGCAATCATATAATTCTGAAGGATGATGTGTTCTGTATATTATATACCAGTCTTTTAAAAATTGTTTCTGTTGACATGTTGGGTCTGTTCAAAATGCCTTTATTATTCAATTATATCAAGTGCCCTGGTGTATTATTTTTGTACCTCATACTTAATGTAATATTAGGCTGAAACATTTAGCTTAAATTTCTGATCTGATAAAACAACATATACTCCTATTATTTTTTTCTTTACATTTACGTTCTAGGAAATTGCAGGTTGCACGGAGGAAAATTCTCCGGTTCATCGCCATGATCTGTGTAAGCAGCTAGCAGACAGGCTTTGCTATCTGGGTGCAAGTCTGACCTTGCAATAACAACAACCAGAGCCATCAGCCTTAACCCAAGGTTTTGGGCAGGATAGGGTGTCACTGCAGGGAAAAGGAGTGTTTCAAACACAGGGGCTACTAGGAGGCAGGGTGGTGTTCAGGAAGGACAGGTCCCTTCTTCTGTTCATCCCTTCTATTCAGTCCACTGATGTTTCAACATGATGAATAAGTAAATATATCATAAAAGTGGTGAAACAGGGAAAGAACAAAGTGGCTGAGTACTGGTTTTGGTAATGCACTAAACTATTAGTCCTATGATGTGAGTGGTCATGCTAGACATAGTAGACTCAGATTCAACTCACTTTTTTTTGTTTAAGGACGTGTGAACACACAAGGCCTTTCTCTGAAGAAAGGGCTCTGTAAACCAGGCTAGAAATAACTCAGAAATAAGGTTTGTTGTGCTGCTGTGTATACAAAATTAAACATTGAGGGGAGCAGGAACTGGAACCAGCTGTCTCATTTCCCAAGTGACTAATATAGCCACCAGGCTAGAGAGTTGCGTTTTCTCATTGCCTCTCCCTTCCTCCATTTACACACAGTTTATACATGGGAGACAGTCCCAACTGGCCTGTAGCATTAGAAATTATCACACTGGCACATAATTTTCCACAGGGTATAATTGGACCATGCCTAATTCAGGTGCACAGGGGAGTGAGTAGCCAAGAGGTATTTTGGTAGGTCAAGCACCAAGACCTGCCTGGTTCATTGTAGAGACGAAGTGTTACTGTTTTTATTTGCCTTATCTGAGGAATTTTTGTGCCCTTGGGGTTGCCTCAGGGAGCCAAGAGACCTTCAATTCTAGTCAGAATTGGAAAGAATATAAGGAAATGTCCTCCTGAGCTGCATTGGGAGGAGTGTTGCCTGCAGGTTGAGGGAAGTAATCCGTCCCCTCTACTTGGCCCTAGTGAAGACACATCAGTGGTGCTGGATTCAATTTTGAGCTCCCCAGTACAAGTGAGATATGCACATACTGGAGCAAGTCAGGGTTACAAAGGTAATTAGTGGAATGGAGCATCTCTTCTGTGAAGAGCTGGGACTGTTCAGCCTGGAGAAGAGAAGGCTCGAGGAATCTCATTGATGTATACAAATACCTGAAGGAAGGGAATGAAGAGGAGGGAGCCAGACTCTTGGAGATATTCAAAACCTTACTGGACATGGTTCTGGACTACCAGCTTTAGCGGACCTTGCTTGAGCAGGGGAGTTGGACTAGGCAGTCCCCAGATGTCTCTTCTGACTTCAGTTTTTCTGTGAAAAATGTGTAGTTCTGCTGTCATATTTTACTCACTGATAATCATTGACCTTATAAACATCATGTATCTAGGTGTCTTATTCTGTCGGATTAAGATTTGAAATCTATTAAAAAAACAAACAAAAAGCAACAAAAAACCCCAAAAACCAAACCAACCAACCAAACAAAACCAAACAAACAAAAAAGCTTTTTTCAGGGTTTTGCTTTGTGGTTAAGACAAAAATGAAGTCTTCCCTTAAGTTTGTAAGTGACAGAAGCCTATTAGGCTGATATTATTATTACATAAAGCACAAGAAACTGTTGGAGTTTAGATAAACTCTTAGGAGTTGTTTGAAATGAAGTTTCCTTAACAAATGCTTATTTTACCTTGTGTTGACTTAAATTTACTTTTGGAATAGGGGATTAGATGGCTGAAAAATCTATCCTTTGAGTCTGAAAACCATATGTGGGTGACTCAAAACATTGTTTTCCTTATCTAGACAGAATAATTCATTGGGGGGGGGTGGAAAAACAACTTTGTGAGAAAAGGTAGGAAAAAAGTGAAATCAGTAGACTCATTTCAGTGCTAACCTGATGACTTTTGAGTCCCAGAATACTGAAGCAGTAAAGGTCAACACGTGCAGATGTCGTTCCTCCCAGCTCACAATCAGTGGGAATTTTGGTATGTAGTTAGGAGATGTTTGGGACCATTAAATCTGTAAAGAAACAGCTTATAAACAAGCCTTAGAAAAGAGGCTTCAACAGAGAAAACTGTAAATTAGTTTTCATTAATATATTTTAAGATGGAATTTTAATATATGCTCTTCAAAAAATTTTAATGTAAAGTGCATCTTGCTAAAGTTCTGAGCCTCCGTGTTCCAATGTGATAGTGGGAACCCACTTCTGCTTTGGTGGTTCTTTGCTATGTTCATGTCTCCATGGTCTGGTCTTCCATGACTAACTTACAATGCAGATAGTATCAATGGAAAGGTCCTTGTTAACTTTCAGTTGGAGCTGGATAGTGTGTCTAATGATCGTAGATTTTGCCTGGAAAGTGGTAGTACCTATGATATTTCCTTGTACTTCTACTTCGTTGAAGTGGCTAGACCTCTCTGATATTGCAGGTTTTGTCTCTGTATTGAAAAGCAGGCAGGCTTGGGGCTCTGTGTGAGTGTTAAAGTTTTGAAGAACCTTCTTGGCAGTTTCTTGATGGCCCACCTGGCACTTGACCACATACTGCTTGTCCCTGTGGGCAGTCACCTCAGTTGGGATGCAGATTGGCTCACAGGACTCTGCAATGGACTATAATACCCCCAACAAAAGAAGGACATTGAGCTGTTGGAGCCGGTCTTCGTGGAGGGCCACGAAGTTGATCAGAGGGCTGGAGCACCTCCACTACAAGGACCAGCTGAGAGAATTGGGGCTGTTCAGCCTGGAGAAGGCAAGGCTGTGACCTTATTGCAGTCTGTCAGTTCCTGAAGGGGTTCTACAGGAAAGCTGGAAAGGGACTTTTTATAAGGGCAGATAGTGATAAAACAAGGGGTAATAGGTTTAAACTGGAAAAGGGTAGATTTAGACTAGATATTAGGAAGAAATTCTTTACTGTGAGAGCGGTGAGACACTGGCACAGGTTGCCCAGGGAAGTTGTGGATGACCCCTCCCTGGAGGTGTTCAGGGCCAGGTTGGATGGGGCTTTGAGTAACCTGGTCTAGTGGGAGGTGTCCCTGCCCATAGCAGGGGGGTTGGACTGGGTGATCTTTAAGGTCCCTTCCAACCCAACCCATTCTATGATGCTATGATTCTATAATAAGGAATGGCTGGAGGCTAAGAATAGCCATTTTTACAGAACTGTTTTCAACCTTCATCACTTCCCTTCCCCGGATCACTGCCCGCTCCCCACCCCCTCAGTCGCAAACACATGAACTGGTTCAAGCGTTACAGCAGCCAAGCTGTCAGCACGCAGAGCTGCCTCATGCCTAGGGAAACAAGTGAAGAAATATTGTTGTATTTCTGAATGCAATTTGCAAGCTGTATGTGTATATTGAGTCTGTATGATCAACAACCATGCTTCTAAATGTTGTCATTTCAGTAATTTGTACAAAATTTGAAATGTCAGACTGTGGAGTCTTGGGTTTTCTGTGACTCAGAATATGCTTCCAATACCTTCCCATGCAATTGAGTGATTATTTTTGCCTTTCACAATCACATTTTGGTACTTAAATTCACCACTTAACAGTGGGGTTTTTTTTTGTTTTTTAATTTAGGTTCATTGATAAATCTAATGAAAAGTTGATTTTTTTTTTAGCTTAACTAAGAAAGGGGAAAAATATGGATTATATATTTTATTACATGAAGTTTAGAAACAGGCAGAAAATATGCATGCATATGTGAGGAAGAAAGGGAGCACAGATGCTAATTCGCAGAAAATTGCTATTTTCACCTATTAATTTTAGACTGGTACTTAGGCCTTCCAAAATCTGGGTGTTGTGGGAGTCCCAAGCTTTAAAGTATCAGAGTAAGCAATTTCAATTGCCAGCAAAGATTTTTTTTTTTGTTGATCTTTAATACCTGTTTAAAACAACCAATTAAAACGAGAACCTGCAATATGTTAGTCAAGCTAGTTAATTTATATTGCCTCAATGTGTATCATAATTTTACTTTGCAGTAATAGAAAATAGTGAGCAACAGTTGAACAAGCAGCATAAACAAAGTGGAGAGCTTCTCTATATTTTCCTGTTAGTTGCAAATTATAATGGAATGAACAAAATCAGTAAAATACCAACATCTGAATTACTGAAGTTTCTCTTTGTAGATTAAGGGAATTGAAAGTGATGGCCCTGTTTGACATCAGTTTGATGAGTCAATGTTTTTGTTTCCAGCTAATTTCATTTCAGTGATTGAAAATTGTTTAAGACAATCCCGTATTTTCTTTGAGGAGGACATTTTTCCTTTTTGTTGTTGATTTTCCTGCCTCTATGGTCTTGAGAGCTGTTTAATTATTTCCACTGAAAAAATGTATGGCTAGACATTCTGTTTCTTCACTTTTTTAAATTGATAAATTTTAACTTTGATGGAAAGTGTAGATGCAAAACTGAAAATCAGTTTTAGCCTAGCGTAATTCAAGTTAGTTCCTTCTTTCAGTATGTCCACAGAATACTATTATATATATTTAGTTCAACAAAATATTTGATGCAATGAGATTCACTTCAACTTCCTTGAACTGCGTTTTCTGTAAGAGAATGTAGCTTGATTTTTTTTTTTTTAAGTTGATTTTCAACGGCAGATACTTCCTTAACTAACTTTCAATTAGTTTAACACATGGAAATGAAACATTTTGCTATCTGGAATATCAAGGAATATTTGTTATTTCAATCAAATAATTCAGTTTATTTAAATATTTTTAAACTGCCTTATTTCTGTTGTACACAATTTTTTCAAAATATTCATAATGTGTATAGATGTGTCATCAGATTAGAAACAGGAATAGTATCAATTTACTCTGCAATCTTGATTAATTTTACAATGGTATTCCAGCTAATTTCCGTTCTAACATTGATTTTCCTTCTAAGCTGCTTTTAACATGTTTCTTTAGTGATTTGAATAATTCCTTAGCAATTGGTAATATCTTAATTCTTCTTCAAGTTGTTCACATGTATATTTTACTGTCCCTAAGGAAAAAAGCTGTACAAGAAGTATCCATTGTTAGTAAATCTTGGTTTTGATGTATCCTGTAGAATACAGAAAACTAGTGTCTGCAACTTGTTGGTCCTCCCAAAGGAAGGATTCTTGGAGCTGCTTCACAGCTCCCCTCTCCAGCTGGTCCTTCTCAAACCTCTGCTGCTCTTTATCCCTCAGCGGAGCTGCTTGGACTCTTTGTTCAGTGATACTGAGATTATCATTATGCTGATGGGGTGCATTGTTTATCTGAAAACATGGAAGCCAGGCGACCGTAGACTTCCTAAATCCCCTTCTTTCCTGCAACAGGAGGCTGGTGGAGCTTCTCCTCAATGCAGGGTGCAGCCTGACCCCTGAAAGGCTTTGTCTTCCTTGCCCTCCCTGGAGTCCTTTCAGTCTCTCCTGTGGCATCATCTCCGAGTGTAGAGAGAAGTTTTTGAAGTGAGTAATTCTATTGGCTTTGGAAGAATAACTTGAATATGTAAGGCTACACGTACTTGAATACCTTATGAAAAATCTGGTTCCTGATTCAATCATCTTCTCTTTATTTTTAATCTGAACGAGTGGGTCAGTCTCAGGAACCAGATGTCTTACTTAGAGTTCTGTACTTTGTCAGTTTTAATCAGTCCATACTTTTTTTTTTACCAACATCAATTTGATGCTTTTGTCTTCAAGTCCACAGAAAATAATGGTATTCTTACTTCGTTAACAGCTCTTAAAGAACGTGTAAGTAGTAAACCCTCCAAATGAACAATAGCTGTATCTGAGCAGTACGGCTGTGGGAAGTTGCAAAGTAATTTTTAGATTTCCTTTGAGATGAAGACAACTAATTCCAAGGCTCTTCTTTGTAGGTGCAACTTGGATAATGAGGTTTAATTACAGTAAGTGAGCAAGGTATTTCCCATGACATCTCTACATTGTGCATGCCAGGGCTCCTGACATCACTGGAAAAGGACATCAGTCTGAGGTAGGTGTTGTATGAAGTACTGAAGAAGCTCTTTTACGGCTTGGAGAGTGGAAGACTCTTAGTGTGCATATTTCCTTTGTTTGTAAGTCAGTTTAGAGACATGGTTTAGTAGTGGCCAGGTTATAGTTGGACTTGATCTTAAGGCTATTTCCAACCAAATGATTCTATGAAAATTGTGATGCTTTTCCTATTGTATTAGCTTCTTAATCAAGATACGGTGTTGTGCCAGGTCTTAATAAAACCAAGGTCACAGTGATAATATACTTAACCAAGTCTGTAATCTTCTAAGTTTGAGAAAAGTAATGTTCCAAAAGCTCATATTGGTTAAACATTTGTTGTATTCACTCCCATTACTACTTTTGATTAATTTAGTGCTGTTGCTGTCTGGCAAATTCATAATACCTGTAGTTTTTTTGGCTTATTCGTTAACCTTGCTGAATATTTGTATCATAGCTTGCTTTCAGTTTTCTGGAAAGAGT